>NW_014569590.1:479744-490765 GCF_001313835.1 Polistes canadensis
AATTATATTAAATTATATTATATTTAATTATATTAGATTATATTATATTAAATTTTCTATCAAAACAGATATATAGTTCGTTGAACGTGTTTCAGGTTTTTTTGATTATTATTATTTCGATGATCGATGATTATTATTTTCATTTATTTTTAGCAATTTTAGAGATCGTTGATAGGTTTCTTAATCTGAATTTTTTTGTTTTCTATAGAATTTGGTAGTAGTTTTTAATAATCAGTTCGATTCTCATATAGTTTGAAAATAATTATTTTTTAAATAATATCTTATAACAATAGTAATAATAATAATAATAATAATAATAATAGTAGTAGTAATATTAACGATAATGATAATGATAATGATAATCGATACGAAATACAAAAAATAATATCGGTGCTTGGTTTTTCAATTCGTTGAGAATCATTTGTTTCTTGTAAGGCTTATTAAGGCTTTGTGTATGTGATGTTCGATTAATTATTTACTAAACAAACAAAAAGAACAATTAGAAAGTGAACATTGAGTGAGAGAGAAAGAAATTAAGGGAGCATGTTTGTAAAAAAATAAAAAGAAAATGTGCATTTGGAGAAATTTTAATTTAAAATTAAAAAAAAAAACTTATATCTTTATAAATAAATTGTTCGTTTAACAGATAATAACAGAATACAGTTAAAAAAAAAAAAAAAGACACGAAAGTATGATGGCACAGCATGCTCGCCCAGATATTTTATATTCCAAACTACACAAAACACTTCTTCGTGCTCGTTTCAAAAACACAAAAGAATTGATTTTAAATGATACATATTTTCTTTGGGTATCATTATCGAATACGATACGTGTCCTCTGCTGTGGTATGTATGTGTTACCGTCAAAGCCAGAAATAAGCCATTACTAGTAATTCCTCGGCATTACTATGAATGTAAAGAACCTTCAGACGTAGTCGGAAATGAGACTTTTTGGAGAGTTTTTCCTAGGCATCGAACATAATACTTTGATATCCTATAGAATATCAAATTACTATTTAAACAAAGTTAAAAAAGAATACATTCTCGGGACAGGCATACACAGACATACGCAACCCCTCCCCACCAAAACAACCCATATGTTATAAATTGTGCATCTTTGCAATTTCTTTGAAAAGTTTCTGTAAATATTTTTTTATACTAAGAGTGAATAGATTTTAATGAAACTTATATTAAATTAAAGTACATTCTTTTGTCTACGTGTATAGAACACCATATCGAGTTATAAATCATTCTGAAAAGGTTCATAAAATGGCAAATAATGCGATGCTACAAATTTTTCCTACTTTGCCATTTGTTTGAAAAGTTTTGGTAAATATTTTTTGTGTATCAAAGTATTATGATTAATGCTTAGGAAAAACTGTAAGAATTCTTTTGTTTCCGACTTCATCGGAATGCTCTTTGCATTGATGAGAATGCCGAGGAATTACTAGCAATGGCGGATTTCTTACTATGACGGTACATATGCATGTAATATATGTGTGTGAGTGTGCGTGTATATGTATACGTCAGAATGATTCACTTTTACGCACAAGTTTTATCATAGTATTAACGTTTCTACAAGTATTATCCTATAATGTTATGTTTTTCTTTTTTTCTTTTACATTTCTATTATTTTTGCATAAATCTTCTTGTTCTTATTATTATTTTATTTGTTAACAATTATTTGTTTTTTTTCTCTTTTTTATCGTTATAATATTTTTTTTTTATTATCTAACCCTCCCTCATCCTTCCCGAATGAAAAGGGAATTTTGTAACACATTTGCGATGAGATATTGTTTATGTTTTTTTTTGCTAAATGTTCATTTAAATATATATATATATATATATATACACATGAATGGAGAAATTTTAATAAAAAATATTTGGGGTTGGCTTGTGATCCTAAAATGCTTCGTTTGTACGCGTACAAATTGATTTCGTGCGTTACTCGTTAATTTGTTGCTTATCGTCGACCGTGATGCATCGAAATTAGATATTAGAAAAAAAAAGAATGCACTTCATAAGATGGAAATTTTAAAAAAAAAAAAAGGAACACATTTTTAATTTGATTAAACCAAATGTTAATTAATGAAATAAATAATTTCGTCATGATATACGAATCAGACAACGGCATCGCTGATTGAATTTTTAATTTCAGGCGTACATTGTAACTTTGATTGTATTGGTAATGTAATGATTGTAATACTTATATCGTCATTTATAATAAACTATTCATTTTCATAAGCTCATCGGAGCAATGGATATGATACGTTTTTTTTCTATATGAAAATTAAAAAGAAACAAAACAAAACAAAAGGAAAAAACAATTCTATTAAACATATTCCTCGAATTATTTGTTTCTAAAAAACAATTTTAGTATTTAATAATTTACATGCTTGGTTTATTAACATTATTTAATATTTAATCATTTTTGTGTAAATTGAATTTTTGATTATTTTGTATATTTGTAAAAAGAAATTAATTTTAACTCTGCCACACACACAAGTTTTTATTGTTTTTATTTTCTATAAAATCTAAGCATTGCTGTTAACACAATAAGCATATTTTGTTGATATTTTAAATTAAATATAGGATTAGAAACACTGATCCACCTATCGTTTAATTTTGTGTATTCAGAATCCTAGTCTGTTATTTTGTTTAGAAATTTTTTCATTTTTTATACGCAATCTAAGCATTGCTGCTAACAATAAGCATATATTTTGTTCTCTATTTATTTTTTGTTTTTTTTTTGTTTTTCATTTGTTAACAACCACTGGATTAGACACTGATCATTGTTATCGAATTTTGTGTTTCAGAATTTGGTCTGTTGTGCGAGCGATGTTTTGGAGGGTGGCAATCGTAGCGTTGTACGTGTTGCAATAACCGTTTCGGAGCTTCTGAGGTTCCATCACACTCGTTCACCCTTGCAGACTTCGTCTAACGTTTCAAATCACGTGCCGGCTTAGCGCCAGACGATTTAATTCACGAATTGTCTTTTTTCGTTAGATCACAGAAAGACAGACGGACAGATAAGCAGAAAGAGAGAGAAAGAGAGAGAGAGAGAGAGAGAGAGAGAGAGAGAGAGAGAGGGAGAGAGAGAGAGAGAGAGATCATCGAAACGATCCAAATAGTTCGTTTCAACGTTTCCTGCATGCACACGAAGAAAAAATGGAAGAGAAAAAGAAAATTAGAAATAGGATCTTTCGAGAGTATTTGATTGCACGATTTTCGAAAATATTTCATAATTGAAATAATATTCTGCGTCGTTACCACGTGAAAATCGATTAATAATTTCTATCGATTCTTCTATTTTTGTTTTCTTTTTTTTTTTTTTTAAATTTCGATCAATCACACGCTGTTAATTTTCTCGCGTATGAACGAGAAAAAATTGTTTTAATAAACATGTTTTTTAATTTATTGTTTAAAGAACGATTTTTTAAAAAAGATTTTTGTTTTTTATCGACAGTTGATACTTACCGATTGTCGATAATATAGAAATCTAAAAGGAATTGAATTGTATCTTCAATGAAAACAAAAAACGTTCATTCTTGTTTCGCATTTATCAATGGGATCAAGGTTTTTCACTACGAACGTGTGAATGGATCAAATGCCAATGAAATCGCAATGTTTATTTTCATTCAAGCGTGATCTTTGTACGATTGATCAGACATGGAAAAATAGAAGTTGCGATAAGACATTTTTAAACTTCATTTAATTGATATAACGAGCATATATACGCATCGATTTAAATCGTGCAATTACTCTTTGACATTTTTGTAAACGATCGAAAAGATTTTTTCGAAAATATTAGACGTGAATCGTAATCCGATAGACTGTAATCAGCCATGACACTTAAACTTAGGTATAAACAAATTTTATACGATATAAGAAACTAAGAGAATTGAACGATAGTCGAGAATGATGACAGAGATGATAAGATTGAACGTTTCTTCGAAGATCTTTTTTCAAAGATTTGGAATTAAACTAGGGAAAGAAAAAAAGAAAGAGAGAGAGAAAGAGAGAGTAATAAAGAGGGAGAATGTGTGTTCAGTGTGTTTTTACACGAAACAAGTATGCGAAGTTTCTTGAATACTGTAGAATTAGGACCAATTTATTATAAAATTGAAAAAGCTTCAAACATGTGTCGCTGAATGTGAAAGAAACGATAAACGAAGAAAAAAAATATACAATATATATTATATACACATCATATATATATTATGTATAACGAAACTGAAAAAAAGAAAGAAAGAAGTAAAGAAAATAAAAAAGTAGAAAGCATTAAAAGCTTGTATGATCCGAAAAAAAAGGATAGACGATAATTTCGTGTTATTTCAAAAATGATTTCGTAAACGACGAGCAATGCTTCAAAAAAATAAATAATAACGAATAAATCTAGTACCGTATATGTGAGTACTAAAGTAGAATCTACATGGTGATTACAGTTGATACGAAATATTTGTTGTTTTTTTTCCTTTTTAAATTAATACAATTAATTAATTAAATTTATTTAATTAATGCGTTGTTTTTGTTTTTAATTAAATATTATTACCGTCACACCAAAAAGTGGCGTAATATTTATTTTTTAAAGATATTTAATATACACTTGGTTTTCTTTTTCGAAATTTTATTAAAAATAGATAAAAGATAACGAGAGTATGCATGTATGTGTATACAATGCATACGACATAAAACTCGAGATTACTGAGGGGTTGTAAAGTTTCATTAGGAATTATAGTTTAATTCAAATTTATTTACGAATTTGAGAATTTGTTTGTTTGTTCGTGATCAGCGCTTCAATGATAATTTACATTTGTTTAAATTATTATATTACAAAGATATGTTTATTACATGAAAATTGTAATTAATGATCTCTCTGATTTCTTTAACTTCTCTCTTTCTTTTCGATTATTATTTTATCTTTCTCACGAAGTTCGTTCAATTATTTTCTTCGCGTTCGTTTTCTCCAAATATCAAATCAAAAAATATTATCGTATTTGTAGGATATTTAATTAAAAAARAAAAAAAAAAAAAGAAAAAAGAAAACCCCCCCAAAAAAAAAACAAAAAAACAAAAAGCAAGTGAGTAGATCTTTGCGTGCAAAATACTTTCAATTAGTTAGGAATTCTTTAATCGATCGTATCACTGCCTTTTTAAACACAAAAATCGACGATAGTTTAGATATAAATGTAATTGAAAAAGGAATTGTTTAAACAAATCGTTCCTTTTGATCAATGAAGAAGATTATCGTAGATTTTGTATTATGTGTTTGTTCCTTTTATTTTTATTTTTCATTATTATACATTAACGAATTTTACTGTCGATAATTGAGCCTAATAGCAGACGTGCCATTAATTTAATTACATCAATAAAATCCAATCTATTTGAGAGAGATCGGTAAAATTAAAAAAAAAAATATTTAAATAATAAACGATTACCTTTTATTAATTTTCTCGAAAAATATTCTTTTTGTTTTTGTTTTTTTTTTACATTTCTTTCTTACTTTATTTTTATATATATATATATATTCTATTTAAATTAGAATTTTTATTTATGCTTAAAAAAATATTTATCCCACCTCTCTTGTGATAATTTTTTTACGATTTCAGGTTTGACAAATTAAATAGAAATGATCGATGAATAATTTCAAAGAGCTTAGGTTGTTCATACTAAATTATATTTTGTCTTTCCTTATTAAAAATCTACCATAAATTTTTATGATACCTAAGTGTGCACGTATTTCTAGTTTCATGTGTGGTAAAAAAGAAAGAAAAAGAAAAAAAAGAAAAAGTAAAAAAGAATAAGACAAAAATAATAATGAAAAATATACTAATGATTTGTCGAATTTGATCGAATATGAAAGAAAAAAAAACAAACCATACACTCGATTAGGTGCTAAGTCTTGTATCGTTATCCCTATTAATTATTATATTACTATTATCATTCATTTTTCTTCTTCTTATCTTCATTATTATGAATTATTATCGCGTATAATTATCTCAGTCGTATCAGTAAACGTCAGTCTTCTAATTTCCTTGCGTGTGTAGCATCGAAGGGTAACGAAGGATCTCAAACGGTGTGTGTGTGTGTGTTATCACAATAAGAATTTCTAAGATGGGAGGAAAATGAATTGAATCGATAGTTCGAACAATTAGTCGAACAATAATCGATATTAGAAAGATGTAACTATAATATTCATATTTATTGTGCCAAAGATGTACCTATGTTTAATTTACATTTTAATTCTTTTTCTTTTTTTTTCTTTATCTTTATCTTATTATTATTATTATTAATAATTCTTTTTTTATTATCATAGTCGCGTATCGAAAGAATGAATTTAGTGACTTTGCAATTAAAATTAATTTGGGATCTAAACCCGATAGTAATCGGGATTACTCTCGCAATACCCAAATGAAAAATCATTTTTTAATTAACGTATGAAATAATCGTTGAATTATTTCACGATTGATTTCATTATTTTTCCCTTTGCAATAATTAATATGTGAGCATGTGTATAATAGTCGATTTAAGATATCGATATACGAGATTTTCTAATATTTGACGATTGTTTAACGAACAAATCTCTACGAAAAAAGTTGATCGGATGATTAATTCATTCGGTTAATAAATTATTATTTGTTTCTTTCTTTTTTTATACGTTTTTTTTTTTTTTATTTTATTTTTTTTTATTGTTGAGACGGACGTACGTAAAACACGTAATCTGTAAATCACGTGTCTATTAATCTCGAATATTTGTATTACTATTATTATTATTATTATTATTAATAATATTATTATTATTATTATTATTATTATTACTATTTTTATGTATACACATAAAATCGGATCGATTTTATTAATACGTTCGTTTTCGTCGAATTATGCGAACACTTTATTACGTGTACAAAATTGTGTTTGGAAAGTATTGTTTTGTTTGAAATTATATTTTCAGTATTATTTTTTTCGAAAGTTTATTTTTCATTCATTCATTCATTCATTCATTCATTCATTCTTTATATTTTTTTTTATATTTTCTATTAAAAGAAATACGAACGTGAAAGTGAATCCTCCGTTCTATCGTGAAGGCCTTCGAAAGATTTTTCTCACCGATAACAAAACAAATAAATAAATAAAACAATCAAAGCACTATTTAAATAATTATCGATTAGTCGTGATATTTTTCAAATCACACGGAGTACTTATTTAAAATAAATAAATAAATAGAAAAAAAAAAAACATACGTCAATTTTTGAGGGAAAGGAACGTATGGAACCAATTAAATAAAAATTATTAATGATTGTTCAAGGATTTGACTTTCCGTACGTTTTTCTGATACAATAAAATAGAGGAAATTGATTTCGTACGATCGATTATGATAACCGATCGTCCTGAATAATCGCTCGCTATAATATGACGGATTATAACGCGCACTACGTAATATTACAATAGATATGAAAAAGGAAGTTAATGATACCATGTATAAAATAAATCGATCGACAAAATATTGCCTAAGCAGTACTAACGACGTTTCATTTTCTTATTACCCGACTAATTTTAATCCCTTCAAAAAATAAACAAACTTTATAAAAATCCTTACACAGGATATAAAATTATTAATAATTCCAATAAGTTATGATCAAATAAATCAAGCAAATTAATTGACAAAAATGTATTCCAATGAATAAAAAAAAAGAACAAGAATACATTATACAAATGTTATTGATATATTAACAACCATAACCGTTAACAATATCATTAAACAATAAAACAGACAATAAGTCAAAACACACATAAAACAAATATATATAATATAATAATAATACTTTGCAAAAGAAAAAATTTTCCAATTTTGTAACTACATTTACAAACGAAAGGAAATAAGAAAACAAACCTCGTGTGTTCCGTGTCTTTGATATAAAATTATCTACGAAGAAATTCTCTTTTCCTTCTACACGTTGTAAAAGAAATAAATAAATGAAAGAAACGAAAAGGACAAGAATAAAAATTAAAATAAGAAAGATCGGTAGACACCACACCACCACGCAGGATCGTTGAATGGGTGGAGCATAAGGATCGCCGCGACTCCATTTTGTTTGTAGTAGGCGGAGTTTCGTTTGGCGGCACTTTGATGCCACACCTGCTTTAGTTGGGGATAACCTATCAGAGCTCTTTCTTTCTCTTTCTCTCTCTCTCTCTTTAATCTTAACTAAGTTACCTCCTCTTCCTCCTGGTTTTCCTCCTCCTTTGAAGTACCACCACACGATCGAGCAGCTTATGGTGGTGGTGGGAACACGAAGGAGCACATTGTCGAGCAGGAGTTCGCGATACGCGTGTGCCGTGCCTCGCCTTTTCTTCATCGGCTGTGATACAACACGCGTCTCCTCCTATTTTCATTCTCTCTTTCGCATAACACTATATTATCAATACTTCATTATTTTGTTCTCATATAAATTTGTAAATAAATAAATAAATATAATAAAATTTTCATTTGCATACAAAGATTTCGACACGAATAAACACACACACACACACACACACACACACATACACATACACGCACACACAGTTCGCTCGATTCAACACAAACCGCGTTATTTTGGTTCTTCCGTTAATTCTTTTTTTGTTATTTTAACAAATATTCATATCCTCTTATATTGAAATATTTTTCAATCGTACAAACAGTAGTTTTAGCGAATAAATTATTCTTTCGGAATATTTTTGTCAATCATTTAAAGACGAAATTATTTGTTAAAAACCCAACCGACCCCTCCCCCCACCACTACCATCACTACCACCACCACTGCTGCTACCACCACCACTACCACGTGCTTTTGATACCATTGTTTTCATAGTTGTCGAAAATTTCTAACGTGTGTGTTTAGTTGCTGTGTGCTTGTCCTGCCTGTTTTATTTATGTTTACGTCTACTCTTTCGGAGAGAAAGAGAGAGAACGAGCCAGTTTTTCCAAGAGCATCGTCGCGTGTTGTTGCTGGTGAACGGAAGAGTGAATCGTCACGGATTGTCTTTACGAGTAGGGAAAGGAGTTTGATTCTTCTTGGAGTATAGCAGAGAGAGATAGAGATAGAGAGAGATAGAGAGAGAGAGAGAGTTACATGTTGCTGTAACAAGCACGCGTGATGTTACGCGGAAGTGAACGTGATCTTCTGACATAATCGACATAATCCCATTAAATACATTTGTTTATATTTTTCATCATTCTAAATATCGAATTAAACCAATTTTCTCGATAATAAATATTATTTTCTAATCGATCATTAGAAAATAATTCAAGGTAATATTAAAAGTATATAGAACAATTGTTTAATTAAAAAAATGCAAAAAGTGGTGTGACAACAAAAGTGTATTATAAATCGCGCGTGCGAGTGAACATTATTAAATATAATAATTTTTATTGTGTTAATCACACAATAACGATATATCGCGATGTTATTAAAATAATAAAGAAAATTAATGATACATTGATTGTAATTAATGGTATGAGAGGAAGGATATGAAGAAATGAAATAATAGAAACGCGCGTAAATAATAGGATAGATGTGAAACGTGAAAGTGGAGATCAACGTAAACAAAAGGAAGAGAAAGAAGAAGGGTGAAGAAAGTGGTGGAGGTGGAGGAGGAGGAAGAAAAGGTGGAGGAGGAGGAGGAGGAGGAATCGTTTGGGAGGTCACGCTCGAATGAGTTCATTGATCCTCAACCTCGCAAAACGTATGTGTTCGTAGTAATAGTAGCAATATAGCGTGATATTTACGTGATATTTACAAACGATTAAACGACTAGTTTTTATATTTACGAATGTGTATGATGTACCTGTAGGTACGATAATCGTACACACGATGGATTTCCACGTATTTGATTATTAGATAAAGATCCCGTGTTTACAATCAAGTTATATTTTAAACGTCGAAGTATCGAAACGAAGAAGAAGAAGAAAAGAAGAAGAAGAAGAAGAAGAAGAAGAAGAAGAAGAATATAAATGTTATTCGGATTATATAATTTGTTTCTGGGTACAAAAAACTAGAACGGAAAGAGGAAAAGTGTAATTTTCCGTGTAAAGAAAATATATTTAATTTGAAAAATTATTTGGTAGGATTTTATATATATATATATATAATTCGATTTTTTTTTTTTTTTAATTAAAATTAATTTTCTAAGGATTCAAATGCTAGTCGCGTATTACTTGACGAATTGTAAAATGATTAGAGATTTTTTGGTTATAAAAAACAAAAACATTAGATTTCAGTTACATTCGATCTTGTAATAAGAGTAAATTTTTGAACAAATCCGATATGTCAATGAAAATAATCTGCAAATTATAGAAAAGAAAGGTAACATTGTCGTTTGTTGCTAACAAAAATTCAATTTCAAATAATTCATCATTCGGAGAATAATCGAATCAAATTAATATTAAAAAATTATTCTCTTCTCGTAATTATATATTGAAAATAAAAAGATAAACCCGACTTTATATACTTAGAGTGGAACATTTGAATTGATTAGAACAACAAATTATTCTCTTTCTCTCTCTCTCTCTCTCTGTTGATTTTTTTTTTTAATTTTTTTTTATTTGATTTTAATTTTATATTTAGCAATAGATATCTAAAATTGTATGAAACGTGTGTGATATATCATTGAAGAAGGAGTCCCATTCGTTTTCTGTTAGATAAAATTATACTTTTACGTGGAACTCGAAGATAACAATCGAATGATCATCGGGTGTCTCTATCTTCCTCTTCCCCCTAACTCCCACCCCTTCATTCCTCACCCTCCCACTTCCCGTTCTTCCTCTCTTTTTCTTCGTGTATATAATATTTATATTTATGTGGATAAATTTCAATTGAATGACGCACGTACTGATCAGATCGTTGCGAATCGATCGATCGATTAATCAATCGATCGATTGACGACTACGAATATTTACTCGTATTTTATCAGCTTTGTAGTTCTCACGGATAAGACTCCAACGTTTCTGCTTAAAACGATATATTTCTTTTTTTTTTTTTT
>NW_014569590.1:492115-499052 GCF_001313835.1 Polistes canadensis
AAAAAAAAAAATGATAAAATGGTTTCGTCATTATTTATATTTCGAATAAATATCCGTGTATTTCTAAATCACAAATTGATTATTTAACACGAAATTTATCTACACACGCAGTTACAAAATATTATTTGATAATTTAATTGGAAAATACAAAAAAAGACAAATAGTTTTCACAACCTTTGACAGATAAACATAGATATATAAACTATATATATAATACAAATTGATTGCATGAGACATTTATTTGAATATGTTTCCTTGGCTTTGCATTATTAACTAAACTATTCTTTTTAATGAGATCGATAAGACCGCATAAATATCTATTGATAATACAATTTGAAAAACATAAAAATAAACGTAGATAGGTATTACAAAATTTTTCAACAGTAAACATATGAATATTTATTGGTAATAATTAATAATAATTAATACATAATAAAAGAAAATAATTATAAGTAATCTCTATGCAATATTATTATGCATATACTAAATCATAAATATTTATATATTAAATGAATGATTATTACTAAACATAAAAAAAAGAAAAATAAATGTATGTGGATAGCCTATATATTAGTAAGTACATATACTAAAAAAAATAAGTAAATAGATAACCGTCCTCTTTTTTCACTCTACCAAACATATAAGGAATTGGTTTCCATTACTAGACACCTAAAGTCACTGTTCAACTATCACAAGAGACAATTACCATTAACGGATGAGGAACACCGATTACGGCTGATCCGGATTTTTGGAATGCGATCAGTTACGAGAATGTTTCATACTTATCTACCAACTTACCAACCAACCTATCAACCTAACTATATATACACACACCTATAAAACGTGAACTTTTTTATCCAATACTTCGAGTACCTTTGGCGAGATTCGAGAAGAACCCGCGTGACGGTGAAGCTCTCGTTCGAAACCCTTATAAAGAATGGTAGTCAATTAAGGAACATTTAAAAGTCGTTGGTAGATCGCGATAAGATCACGATTAAGTTGGAATTAGTTGCAATTTTCTCTCTCTTTCTTTCTTTCTTTCTTTAAAGGTGCAGGTTACTATCGACAAAAATAAACATTATCGATATTTGTTATATTCGGTTTGGTATCGATAAAAAAAGCTCCCGATTCGTTACAGATTGTTCAAATTTTGTTTTATACTCGAAAAATGAATCTTAGATTTTTTCCAATTTGTTTGTTTGTCACTCTCTCTCTCTCTCTCTCTCTCTCTCTCTCTTTCTTAGACACACACACACAAATACACACATATACATATAAAAAAATAATTGGATGCATGTTACGCGTTCGACAGTTATTAATTTGTAATTAAATAAAAATTAATCTCTCATGTTCGACTAAATTGTTTAGCTTTTTATTTTACAAGCATAGAAATATAAAAAGTTCATGAGAGAAATGCATTGAAAAAATGAAAAAACATTGTTATTGATATAAATTTGGCATGTGCATTTTGATAAAACTCGGCATTCACGAGATTGAGAGATTTAAATGTAACATTCGAAAAACGATCGGTCATAATACATTTAATTCGATATATTTTTACAGACAGATATTTGTTTTTCTGATGATATACTTGAGATAATATATAAACTTATGTACGAGTGGGCCTATCGTTTGTATTTGTAATACTCATTCGAATCAAAGTAATAAGCAACATGTTACTAATCCTCGACAGTAAGTTATCAGTTAACAAGATCGAAAGATAATTGTCTCTTAAAACATTAAATTTCAATTTTTCCATTTTAAGGTTAATTTAGAAAAATATTCAATAATTTATTTAATTTTTTATTTTCTCTCAAATCTTATAATAATTAAATACATATACATATGTGTATGTGTGTGTGTGTGTGTGTGTATATATAGGATTTCCATCCGATGGAAGTTTTAATAAGCTTCCATCCGTTCCAGTTTATCGTCATATTAAAGTTTTTTCTTTCGCGATCATCGATTTCATTTGCGAGATGAATCCCCGTTCAACGATCTCATTTTAATAATCTCCCGGAAGATAGATAATATATATAATTTATCGCAATAGATAGTTAGAAATTGTGAAAAATAATTATCGAAGAAGTAAAAATCATTCAAATGAGAATTAACAAAAAAGTTTACGAGAGAAGTGAATGTCGTGTAACGTTAGAATTTTACTGTTAGTTATACGCTTGAGTAATATTATATATTTTATAATTATAAATTATTTTAATATATTATCACACAATCGTAAAATATCAATATTTTTGCAATATTTTTAAATGAATTATAAAAATTTACCACGAAGAGAGAATATAAACGTAACGTTTAAATCTTACAAATGATTATCCGATTAAAATTATATTTTATGATTTTTTCTAACGACACATATAAATTCTAATATAAACTAAAAATTGTAAGATAAAATTTTAATAATTTTTTAAACGCAGCCAATTGTCATATAATTACCGACAAATATATAAAAAGTAAATGACTAAGTACTGTACTAAACACAAGTAGGATAAATACGAGGTGATAGTAAACGTGTTATTCTCTTGAGTTTGTCGAATGAAAAATAAAATAAAAAACAAAGTTTAAGAAAAAGAAGAAGAAAAAGAAGAAGAAAAAGAGGTAGAAGAAGAAGTAGAAAAAAATATAAGAAGAAGAAAAAGAAATATATACATAAATAGGAAATTACCATTTGCTGTTTGTGCGATAAAAGCAAAAAACGGGTTCCGCGATAACCGAATCTCATTCTCGCTGACGCTTATGTTATCATCGTCTTATCGGGTAATTAACAAGATAGCTGGTCGATTAACAAATTACGAAGCGACTCTTTGAGATGACGACAACGATGACGACGTGTAACTCGACAATGTCGTTTCTAAACGAACGAACGAACATACCAACGAAACGAATAAATTAAACAAAACGAACAAAGTTAACTAACAAGTTTTCACAACGCGTATTAATTATCGAAAGAGTTAAAGTCGAGTAATAATGCCACTTAACTCAACTAATTTTCAAGTAGAATATTATACATATATTCACTAACTTATTTCTCTTATCGATACTCAACCTTCGAACATAGTTTCTTTTGATACTTCTTTAGAAAAAAAAAAAAAAAAAAAGAAAAAAACTATTCTTAACGAGTTATAGTACGTTAATATTAGTTAATTGAAATATTATCTCGCCAATCGATCTTATTATCTTCAAAGATAAAATTTGAAAGGAGACTTCTTTTTTGTTATTACATTGAAAATTCATAGATAAAAGAAGTTGCCCATTAATTGAACCTACTTTTCTTTTGTACTACCTTTTTATTTTTTCTTTTTTCTTTTTGCAAGTTAACACTTTCAAATTAATCGTGCTAGAAATAAATAGCTAATAAACTACTTATCATTATTATTATTATTATTATTATTATCGTTACTATTATCGAGTGACGTGTATTAAGTGGTTGAATTCTGCATAAAAAATTATTTTCATTATATTTTTTATTATATTGAAAATTAATTGAGAAAATAACTCTGCCTGCTAAACGTATCTAATTTTCATTCCATTTCTTATTTTTTTGCACGTTAATGGTTCTACATTATTTGTACAACAAATAAATTATTTTAATAATAATAATAATAATTATTATTATTATTATTGTTACAGTTATTAGCGAATGACGTATGTTTGTTCATGTTATAGGTAACAAATTATTTCTATTGCCTAATAAATTTTAACGTTAACAAAATTTTTAAGTCAAGGCTAAAGATGATAATTTTTACCTAACCTATCGCAATTCGATTGCAACTCAACCTATATACATACATAATAATACATACATAGTAATTTCAATATCGGAAGAGAGAAGAGAATATTATCGGAAGTTGGATCGTTTTGCTGAAAAGTTAATTATAATTCAACTAACTCAACTAAGTCAAAAATTTATGGATGGGAAACGATATCTTTATTTTTTATTAACAAGGTCTTTTTACGATTATGTCATTAAAATTTAAATTATTATATTACTAGTTATTTTTATTTTTAATTTTAATCGTTAACGTCTGTTTCCTATTTTTTTTTTAATGATACTTTATAATGAATATAAAAGTATAATAATTTTCTTGTTAATTAAATTTTTGCACTTTTTGTGCAAAACGATTTGCGATCAAATATTTGTCTATAATGAATATTTTAAATATTTAATACAAAAACAAACCTAATTTGTTTTGCATTTATTTCTTTTCTATTTTTCATATAAAATGGATCATACAAAAATCCGTAAATTAATCTTAAATATATATTTTCCCACAAAATGAATTATTTTTCTTTTGCAAACAAACCTTAAATATAATTTCTTTACTCTTTCTTTTATTACGAAATATAGACAAAATCTGTAATGAGAGGGAGAGAAAGAAAAAAACGAAAGAAAAAAGAGGAAAAGAACGCAGGAAGGCTATTGGATCGCGTCGACGCCATGTTACGCGAGGCTTGGTCGATTAAATGCTATAAATGGCCATGACAGAAGGGTGTAATAGAATTGGGGGTACCTCACTTCAATACTTCTATTTCACTCTTTCTCGTTTTAGTTATCCACCAATGGGGAAGCAGGATCGAGGGAGAAAACGTTCGTGCTTGATGGCCTTTCGCGAAAGAGAAGGGTTTGAAATTTTTCTTAGAGGGGAAAGGAAAAGTAGAGGGGTAGTAGGGTGGGTGGGTGAAACGTATTTACCCATCATCGATTTCGATTATTTCCTTAAAAACGTTTTCTACTCGATTTATCTACTTTTAAATGTATTATTGAGAAACGTGACTGTGCGTTATTTTAACTGATAATAATTTTTAAACTATTATGTATAGTTTGCTAGTATACTTTAAACGATAATTTGTTAAGTATATAGCTGATTATTAAAGAAACTAATTTGTATTCTATTTTTTTTTTTTTTTTTTTTTCTTTTAAGTATTTTTGTTATAGAATATTATTGTTTGTTACATGGCAAAAATATTCACTTCTAAATATTGTATGTTAAATGATAATTTTTTAAGTATTTAATTACTTGGGATAATAATCATTTTTTTTTTTTTTTTTAAACTCTTCCGCTCCAGGCGTATTTTCCGCTGCGGTATTTCTACTGAACGGACCGTTGCAATGTGCAACATTAAAAGTGCATATTATAGGAAATATAAATATTATGGGAAATTATAAATTTAATTAAAAAAAATAATATTAATTTTAGGAAACATATTTCATATATATATATATATCATTTTATAGAAAATATATTATTTTATTAAATCCTAAAATCATTTAATTACCTAACTTAGTTAACAAAATAACGCGTACGATTATTTTAACTGAAAATTAAAATAAATATGTTCTTGGAAATGTTAATTCACCGTTTCACGTTCCCCCATTATTTTGAAAGAACGATTGGACGAATGGGAGAAGACCTTAAAAAAAAAATATCTAATCTACGAGCGTAACGAAAAATTTCAAGCTCGTTTCGTTGTTCTTCGACGATTCTACGTAAGACACGACGAGAAGTTGCTAATTACGAGAGAAAGAAAGAGAGAGAGAGAGAGAGAGAGAGAAAGAGGGAGAAGTTCAACCAACAATACGTGCCGGTAGGGCCGTAAATAATGTTGCACGGTTTGGTTTTACGCTTGCGTATAGCTGATTGGTTGAGCCAAGTAGAGCCGCTAATTGTGTTTTATTAGCTTTAGTCCCTTCTCTTTCTCTTTCTCTTTCTCTTTTTCTTATTCTTTTATTTTATTTTATATATCTCTCTGTCTCACTCATACTCGTTATCATCGTAGTAAGCATCGAAACTTATTTGAAATCTCTCAGCTAACTAACTTGCGTCTATAGTAGTAGGAACTAACCATATTAATGACATTGTTATTAAGAAAACTTACAACGTGTTTTATACGTGAACTATAATCGTGATATTTATATACACATGCATGCACATACACATATATAAAATGAATGCATTTGCGTAGAATCGTAAGAGTACGTTTAACAAGATGATCGGTAAACGACCTTCATGGCAAACTACTTGTTGTCTCGTTTCTTGGATCCTCGTTAAGGGTTTGTTAGAAAGAAAGAAATAAAGAAGGAGTCTAATTTGGAAAATGTTTGGGTTTGCGGTTATAAATGGCGGAGACGACGGTTAGAGTGGCACGAAAGGAAAACGACATTCGATTAGTTCTTCGAATCGTTTTAAACTTGTTTGATTAACGAGAAAACGAATTTTAAGCGAATTCTCACGAAGGCGAGACTTTAACTCGATATATATATATATATAATAAATGCGAGATCTCGTGTAGATAATTTTGATTTAAATTAAACAAATGAGAGAAAATTTTCGAAATTATTATTTTCAATTATTATTATTATTTCACGAAATATATTGAAATTGTTTGTTAAAATATCACATTACCTCGTGTGTTGGATGTAAATATTTGAAAAACAAAAATGAAATATTTTATTCCTAATATTTCTATAGGATAATAATATTATTATAATTATTGATTATATAAATAAAAGAGGAAAATTAAATATTTAAAGGAAATCATTTTTATAAATCAAATATAAGAATCGTTTATCCGGTAAAGAAGAAGCGTCGTCCGTCGCGTCGGTGGATTTTCGAAGAGGAAGAGAGAAGAGGCAAAGTCTTATTACATCGTGGAAGGATGAGGAGGAGGAGGAGAAGGAGGAAGGGGAAGAGGGAAAGAGGAGGTGGAGAGTCGGGCATGCTGGTGCAATCAAATAAATTAGTCGGAATTACGCGGGCCATGAGGCCGCGTGGTTGCAGTGTAGGCGCGTTCACTGTGCTCGTCCTCGCCACCAATTAGCGAAGCTTTATCCCATGCGAACCCTATATATATTTCACTTGGCACTTGCTATATCGTTTTCCAAGAAATTCGTGGTTGTTCTCGCTCTCTCTCTCTCTCT
>NW_014569590.1:499297-509101 GCF_001313835.1 Polistes canadensis
AAAAAATATTTAAAAAATAGAAATAAATATATATGAAAAGAGAGAGACATTTTTTATTTTTCTATTTGTGCCTTTTTTATTATTATAATTTTTTTGCTTTGTCCTTGTCATCATCATCATCATCATCATTATCATCATTTTCCTCGACGTCACCCTCTCTTTTTCTAAGGAAACATTTATTATGCTCTACGTATTGAATACAGAGAGAAAAGAAGTGCGTTTAAGGGCGAGATCGTCTACCATAAGTGGCATTAGTGTCTCGTTTTAAACGAGTAAGTCGACTGTTTCATTGGATTGATATCGTTAACGTAGTAAATACGTATCTATCTTGATCAATGAAAAAGGGTTACTCCGAGGGAGTGTAAACGGTCGACGTTCAATTAGAGTACTCGCATTCGGTGAAAAGAATTCATAGTAAAAGGAATCTCGATTCCTCGTTAGGTTAATGAAGTCTAACTAACTTTTCTTCTTCTTACCATATTGATACTGATTAATTCTCATCGAATTTGTATTCAATGTGGTCTGCTCTCTTATTCAGGATTCTTTAATTGTTTAAAAGGGTTTTGTGTAGAAGTGGGAACGGGTTTGTGTTATTATGTTATAAAAAGTACAATGTAATTCAAGTAGAATGTTTCATAGTTACAATTAATTACGATTAATTTTTTTTTTGATAATTTTGATGTACGTGTATAGTTCGTTTATTTATTATACCAATCGACACATATTTCTTGTGAATTTATTTAATTAGTTATTAATAATTATAAATTCGATTAAATTATACAGTAATAATTATCAGTGATTACACTTTTTCTTTCTTTTTTGATTTATGATAGATATATAAAGTAAATTTATTTATTATAACTTGATTTTTGAATTAATAACGAACAAGAAAATATATGTGCGGGTGGGTTGAATAAATTTCAGCCTAACATAGAAATCATAATTTTGTTTTCGTCGGTCAAACTTTTCCAACCATGTCACAAATCACCCTTAATTCATCTAATTAATTAATTAATTTAGGATACACGAATGAATACTTTTTATTAGATAGAAAAATATTATGAATAATTACGTACCGATATAATTTGATACACAGTGATATTGTATTTTTAGAAAAAAAGAAATAGAACAAAAAAGTTCTTCTCCCCTGATTATGAAAGCGTTTACACCGGCCAATAAACGAAAGTGTCGTAATTTTCTAACGAGCTCACGATTCTCGTGGGAGTGATGATGTAGTAACGTTCATGGGAGAGATAGAGAGAGAGAAAGAAAGTCTAATGCTTCGGGGTAGTAAAGTACTATAATAGCAAGCAAGAATATTCAAGAAACGTTGACGGGACTTGAAACGGTTACCGCGTATTCTTGCGTGACGCGTTATTAGCCGATTGGCTCATTAATCGCTCCGTCGATCCGAGACAACCCCCTCTCGTATATACCAACCCCTTACCTCGGCCCCTTCTCCTATCCACCAAACTTTTTCATATCAAACCTTTCTCTATCTTTCATTTGAATTATAGGAAGTCATTCGCTAATCGCTAATTGCGAGTTCAAACACTCTATCCAATTAACTCCACCCCAAAGTATAATTCGTTGTTCACGAACAAACATAATGGAAAATAACCATTAACGAAAATACCAACATTTTTACTATTCTCATCCACGAATAAAATTACATTTTGTCTCGAACGATCTTTGATTAATTTCCTCTGTGTTAAATTTTTGTTAAACGAGTTGGTTGGTTTCGAGACAAAAGAACAAAAAAAAAGAACGCTACACGAAAAGGGGGAAGGTCTCGTAGTTAATCGACAACGTTTAACTACCGATCGTTGTTCTCCTCTACATTTCTAAACTTCCCACTCCTCCCCTCCTCCTCCTCCTCCTCCTCCTCGTATCCCTCACCCCAGATATTAGTTTTCTTCTCCACCTGTTAATACGCCATATCATCATCGTTATGGGGCGCCAGCGTCATATGGTCTTTCATATCTTTCTTCTGTTTGCTTTTAAATAAAATGATGATGAAATGGGGATGAGGAAGAGTAGAAGGTGGTGAGAGGGAAGGGGAGAGAGGAGTAGGTAAAGGCTCGTTCGTTTTCCCTTCTAATGAAATTTCGTGTTTCAAAAAAAAAAAAGAAAAAAGAAAAAACAAAATAAATTAATAGAGAAAGAGGAAAGAATTCCAAAAAAAATGATGAAAATATATAATACATATATATATATATATATATATATATATAAAGAAAAGAAAAATGAACGAGAAGAAAAAAGGGGAAATTGGGATGATACCTAGATGAGAGAGGAGCCCTTTTCGATCAATTAGGTTTAATAAATGGCGTCCGCGTTGAAATCGAGCGATCGAATCGGTTAAAAGAAGGAGAAGGGGGTGGAAGATGTACGGGTAGGAGGGAGGGATGGGAGATGGGAGATGTTAGGTGGTTGTAGGAAATATTATTCGAATGGCTTGGCCTGACTGTGGGTTTATGCTATTAAAAATGTAAATATCTGCTGGCGCGGCTCGTTATCGGATGTAAATATGGCGGCGGTTGCGGCGGCGTCTCAACAACAGTCTTGAGCCAGATGCTGATGGGAATGAAAGAGAAACGGAGAGAGAGAAAATGAAAGAATGAAAGAAAGAGTAAGAAAGAGAGAGAAAGAGAGTGAGAGGGTAAGGTAGCTTTCCGACTCTCTTTTGTTTCGTTATTTATTGGAATGCATAGCATAGCTAAACGAAAGAAAAAGAAAGAAATAAGAAAAGAAAAAAATGAAGATCCTCACCTCAGCAACCCTCTTCGAAACGTTTCAATTCATGTTTTTAACGTTCCCAATGTTTTTTTCAACACACCTTCGGAGTATTTTCCAGGCGTTCTCTTCTCTCGTTTATGAATTTCAATTATCTATTTCTCAAAAAAAGATTGGTTGTTACTCTTACGTTGGTTGATCTTTTTTTTCTTTTTTTTTTACAAGTTTTGAAACGAGTCAAGAACTATAGGATAGAAGAAAAAACCAGAAAATGTTTAGATAGATTTTTTATACGTTTGTTATCTCTATTTTTCTTTGTCACTAATTTTTAGGATATATGATGGGATCAACGTGTGTCTAGCGGACATTTAACACATACGCGATTATTAGAGAATTTAATAATCGGTCAGGTAGGTTAATAATTAATCATCTTTCTTTCTATATTTTCCGAGGTTAGGGATGAGAGGGAGTTTCTAAATTGTCGGTTTGTTTCGTAAATATTCTCTCTCTCTCTCTCTCTCTCTCTCTCTCTTTCTATTTCTATTTCTTTCTTTCTCATCTCGAAGCTTTGATATATGACTCAATAAAACGAGACCCAAGGCGGGCCTCGAGTAAATATCAAACGTAAAATGTTCACCTCGTTAACTTGTTCTCCAATCCTTCGGATCTTCCTCTTCGCTAAGGGAAAGGGAAAGGGAAAGGGAAAGGAGAAACGAGAAAGGGAGGAGAAAAGAGAAGAGATATCCACTACTATAGGACGTTAAAAGGGAAGAATAAACGGCGACCACGAGAGCAAGTGCCAATTAGGAATTCCCCTAATTAATATAGAGCAAATCAACGCGTTCAGTGAGTTCTGCTTCGAACAGAATGGAGAAAGGAGTAGTGTGGGTACAAGGTGGGGAGGGGGCTCAGAGAGGGTGGACAGACTCGTTTGTCTACATTGTAGAAAACCCATTCGATCCGCCATAGTTTTCTTCTTAATTCGATTCGGGACAATCGTATACTGGCTTGTCTGCATTCTAATTGCACATATTTCGACTAGATCTCACCGTTCTTTTCTTTCTTCGATATAGGATTATTCTTTTTCTTTCTTTCTTTCTTTCTTTCTTTCTTTTTCTATACGAGGGTCTTTTCTTTTTTTTTTTTTTTTACGAAATTAACACATTTTATTATTGAACAAAACTTCGGCCACTAATATATGGGACTTTTTAGTATTTACTTTTCTTTTACAAATGTTGGAATACCAATTTTTTCTAATCTTTTTTCTTTTTTGTTTGTGAAGGGTATATTTTATTATTTATATATATATATATATTTTGTATAAATTGTTCGTATAAAATTATTAATGGTCGACACGACTTAGCCACGTTGGATTATTAGAAACTCCCTTTAGATCATTAAAGTCAAACAACCTCGGCACGTTTAGTGTTAGTATAGCAACATGGATGGGTGATCCGTTTACCCACACACACATATATAAAATTATTAAAATATAAAAAAACGAATTATATTAGATTTTAAGATTGATGATTTATTATTTCTGTTTTTTCATCTTCTTTTTAATAAAATTATTAAATACTTTTGATATATATATGAAAATTATGAAATATAATTCGAGGAATAGTTTATGGTAATTTTTTTGTTGTTCTTCCGTAATCAATGGAAAATAAAAACGATTTTATCGGAACGTATTGTTTTGTTCGATAAAAAGATTCGTTTCAGATGGACCTTCGTCTCGTTCGCGCGTGCCTTTCACCTTGCTCAATTTCCGGGAGCAAGTTAAAGTTCTTATCCGTGGAAGCGGAAATTTGTAATTAACCGAACGGCCCCGGAAATTAGTCAACGATCCTCGCGACCGATCGTTCAAGGTTCCTACTGCCATTGATCCCCTTTCTCGAGGAAAAAGAAACGTTACAAGTTAATTAACTTACCCACCAAACCATATTTTCTTTCGACATTATAGACACAACAAAAATTATTATATCTAATAAAAAAATTATTATTATTATTATTTAGGTCAAAAAATAAAAAGAAAAAAACAACTAATGCTGTTTTATTTAAATATTACGAGAAGTGTTTTAGCGTCTAATAGAAAAAAAAAAAACAATCTTTTCTGATTTTACTTATAAGAGTATAAAATATTAAACGTTGTTAATTATATTTTCTTTATTTAAATATAAAATTATTAAATATTATAACGAGATATTTTTTTGTCAATCAATTCAGTATTAAATATATCAGTAAAAATATTTTCTCGAGAAGTATGTAATAAGATTTGAATTGGATTTTGTTAAGTTCACTTTCATTTTTTGGGGGTCATGTGTTTTTAAAGCTGTCATTAAAAGGAGAAAGAGTCATTACATATAACAGTAATATCGTTATCAGATGTTCACAAGTGCTAAGAGATTATTTAGATTATCGGCAGGTGCGTGTCTTAATGACCGACGAAATTACTGGCCGAAATTACTCGCGTCCTGAGAAATACGAGAAAATATAATTGAAGAACCTGAGTGTCATACATTTAAGCGTCGTTTCGCGTCGTAGTTCTATTCGAGATTAATGTTGAAGATATCTATGTATCTATGTATGTATGTATTTAAGTAGGTGAGGTGTCGTTTTCAAAAATACGAATTCTGTTACTCGCAATTAGACCATCGTTTCGAGCGTAAGAAATTAATTATACTCGGGTCAATTTGACTCGAGAAAATGATTACCATGAGATATCAGTGATCCGATGATTTAAAACATTAAATCGAACATATATACATTTTGTGAAATAATTTAACTATAAAATATATATTACAAAAACTTTTATAATTATAATAATCTATATTCGAAGTTCAACATATTAAAAAAACAAATTTTTGTATAGGTATTTACAATCAAGTAAAAAATTGTATTATATTTAGAAAATAATTGACTTCGACAAAAATGATAAACGTTTAAAAAATTAACAACTATTTGGTATATGCAACTTATCAAAAAAAGGAACAAAAATATAAATTTTATTTACATTGAAAGTCATCTTTTTTTCACCTATAAAAGGGAAAGAAATTTGAAGAAATTATTACGAAAGAAAAACAATGGAAAAATTGTAACTTTAATTATAGTTGGAATTTAAAATAATAAATATAAAAAATGTTTAATAATAAAAAGAAATAGGGAACGTGTAACAGCTGTACAGATTATATTTTCTTTCTTGGCTCGTATGATTGTTTAATGATCGATCCAAGCAAGTTAGTTTTTGTAGGATCGAGGGGACGCTTCGATGGATCGATGAGAGAGTTAAAGAAAGAAAGAAAGAAAGAATAAAAGAATGAAAGAGAAAGAGAGAAAGATAGAAAGACAGCCAATAGGAGACGGTATCTCTTTTTATACGCTCGTAAATCGACTGTCCACCTGATCCCATCTGAATTGCACCTGATCGTTTCTTTTGGATCCGATGGACTAATTTCGTTGTTGGTTGTGATTCGTTCGAGGTAGATACGGTGTTTGTTTTCCTGCCACCTCACGACGAAAAGAAACACCCGACTCATGGCTTTTACATTTCCTGTGTACTTTCGATTATTTGTCATAAATAAAAATGATTTCCAATTTCTATATATAATCGAAATCATATTATACGATATTGTTTATCTTAAGATCGTATACTCGATTACACGTATACGTTTATTTTTCGATTAAAATACAAATACGATGGATGGAAATTATTTTTGCATTTTACCTTTCACTCTCTCGCTACGCGATTACACGGTTATTTTTATCGTTAAAAAACAAAAAAACATGATGGAAGTTACGGTATGCATTGTAAATATTTTTACTCATAATTGAGATCACATCGAAAAACGTTTGAAAAATTCACGTTTTTTTAAATATCGAATTGGATGACATGCAACAGCAGGCCAATTCATTTTCTTGTTTTATAATAGGTCGCAGGTGTTGGACGATTAGTTGAAGGTACCGCACCGCGACCATGTTATTTTTTTTTTCTTCTTTTTTTTTTTTTGTTCACATCGAATCTTCATCCTTCGATGATCCCTTTTCAGTTCTCCGTAAAAGTGAGAAAGTTTGTGAGAAAGGGAAATTAATAGTTCTTTCGTCATTTTTTACAAGTTAATTTCTTCGCATACTTTGGGGTAAAAGTATGACAGATAAATCACACACGTGTATAAGATTATTTTAAGTGAATATGAATAATAAAAAATATTAAAAAAAACAAAGAGATAAATTTAAAAAAGAATTATTGACGCTGTGTAAACAATTAATTTGTAAACAAAGAATAAATAAGCGGAACACGTGAGTACTTGCGCACGTTTTTTTTATTTTATCAACTAGTAAACGAATTTTACGTTATCAGTTAAAGCTCGAGTAGTTTGACTCATTCGCTCAAGTCAGTCATTTAGGTTTCTTGGTGACTTCTTCGAGGTGGGCCTTCCTATCTTAACCGAATTTACGGAAAACACTTTGCTCTGTAACGGCCACCGTCGAACAAGAATGCTTGTCCTGTTGCCACCGACGAGTTGTTCGGCATTCCTGACATCCTACGACATTCTTTAGCATTCTCTATTCAATCTCTCTCTCTCTCTCTCTCTCTTTCTCTCTCTTTCTCTCTTTGTGTTTCTCTTTTTCTCTCTCTAAAGGTCTATTATACAAATTGACTAACTGATCGTGTTAAACTCGTGTTTTCCTAATGGATTCTGTGAAACGTCATACTCTTAACGAGTCATCAACCGGAATCCTATCACATGGTTATTTGTTTTTTCAGTCTAATGTTTTTATTCCAAAATTATATGATTTTTAAGAATAAAAATTTTTCCATTTTTTTAAACGCATCCTTACACTTGAGTAAATATTTTTGCAAACCGTTGATATAGACTATTTCTCTTTCATTATTATCAATTCAAGAATAATAGTAGTTAGTGCAAAACTAATTCATTTTCTCGTTCATGAATTTTATAATTTTGTTATAATTTCTGCGAACCCCTTAAATTTAATTACGCTACCTATATTTTGAGAACGATGTATCCTGATTTACGTAAATGGTGTATACATAGTATTTTATAAAATAATATATATTAATGTACAAATGATATTTTTTATTATTTTACAAAGGGTGAGTCAAATTGACAGGTAATCGATTTTATTTTGTGGACAAACATTTTCCAAATAACATTAAACGTAAATAATTTACGATGCGAGTAAATCATAACGCGTGAAAAGATTTGAACATTTTTCTAACCATTAAGGCGTGTCATCCTTTTAATAATTTTATTGTCGAGCTACCTGTAATATATCTTAGAAGTATCATATCCAAATAGTAGTCCGATGATTTATAGATTGGAAAATTCTTTTAGGACTTGGTAATAAAAAAAATTACCGGGTTGAAGATTTGAAGCAACAAAAGAAAAAAAAGGTTTTAGGGGTTAGAGTTTCAAAAGAATATTTCGATTTTTTTTCCATCGGTTATCGGGTGTCACGTGGCAAAAGCAAAATCCATTAGTAGCTACGGCCCTGATGTGATCGGTCAAGAGTGTTCACCCTTTTTCCTTCTCCTGTTTTTTTTTCTTTTCTTTCGTTATCAAGAAGTCCGAGTTATCTTTTGGACGGGTGCACGCACCACCAATGAAGAGGCACTTACGATTAGGTCTCTCTTTCTTTCTCTCTCTCTCTCTCTCTCTCCCGTTTTCAAAGGTCCACTTACGCGATGGTCCACTAAAAGTTGGCACTCCTCGTAAATCGGCCATGACGCGGAACGAGAATTCCTTTAGAGAGAATTTTTCACCATGACAACCGACAGACGTCTAGACGTTTCACTGATAAATCTGTCTACTACTCTCTCACAACTACTGACAAACATTCCAATTTTCTTTTCCCGTTATTCACACAGTCCCCCGAATATCTCGTAGCAAGAAAAAACCAAAATATATGTGCTTTTTATATTAATCAATTGTTTCTATACAAAATTATTTATATTAGATAATTTTATTTAATTTTTATTTTTAACAAAATTTATCTATACACTTTTAAGATATTTAAGAGTGATTTTACATGAAACCAAGAAAAAAAAGAAGATTTATTATACTTATTATATTCATGTTTTATATACATATGTGGGTTGACAAATTTGTGTTTTACATTTAGAAACTTTTTATACAATTTTTTTTCATCGACTCGTCCAAGAATATTATTGATCATCCGTAATGTGATTTGTCAGAATAGAAATTTAGATCTATTCTATGAGATAATTTAAGACAAAAAAAAATGTACCATAGAAAAAGAAGATTTGCAATAATTAATCGCTCATAATCCTAATAGAAAATAAACAACGTGTAGGTGCTAGGTATATCGATCGGTCTCGAGTCGATTCTCGTAACACGCGATTTATCCAGAGTGAGAGAGATGGACACACAAACACAGACACACACACATACAGAGATAAAGAAAAGAACAACTTTTGATTTATCTTCACTTTAGCGGATAATCGTACACTTTTTCTGTTCTTATTTACCCCTTTCCCTTTCTCTTCTTACCTTTCTCCTTGGTCTCACCATATTAAGATTCTTAATGACAATATCAACGATCCCTTGGTGAATATGGGGTTATGTGTTCTCCCGAGAGGTCATTGAACTCTCAGCTTTCTTAATGGATTCTTCGAACTTACCTTTTGCATGATGAATTTTGCATCGGTTGAATGATACCGATGAAACTTATGTACTAAACGAGTAAATGAAAAATCAACAAGTAAAACTAATTTACATCTTCATCTTTTAATCATAACTAATCGACTGATTTGAAGAAAAAAATAAGAATGCGATTGATAATCGTGAAAACAAAAAAAAAAAACAAATATTTTATCGTAAGATTATAGTTTTTTTTCTTTTTTTTTGTTCTTTATTAATTTTTGTTGATTTTAATTCGAAATTGGATGAAAGTAATTCTTGGAATAAAGTTTTAAAGTACATTTATTGAGAGTCGAAAGAAAATAGTAGGAAAAATGAAGATGTATATAGGTATTGTATATATATATATATATATACAATAATATATATATATATATATACATGTAAG
>NW_014569590.1:510341-533381 GCF_001313835.1 Polistes canadensis
ATATATATATATATATATATAAAAATACGTAGATATGTATTGTGTACTTTTAGGAGGAACCAATCAGAGGCTCCTCCTTAATTACCCGGCTATGACTCTTCTATATGTCGAGTGCTGACTCTGCTGATAATCTATACACACACCGTATCAACGTCCTATACGCGTGCTACCTGTTCGTTCTACCAGACACATACACATATACTATACTTACTTACACACATATATATATAGTATCGTGATAGTATATAGAAGGTTTATTGGCGTGTATGGTGAACACGGCTCGACCATAGATCAAAAAGATCTCTCTTCGGTGACGGTGGTAGCCGCACGACGTACGTAGCCGAGTTCCAAGATTGTACTACTGAAAAATAACGAAACAAAAAGCTCTGGGCGATGGCCAAGCGGTGATTGGACGTGGATAATTATCACCACGGTCTCGGCAAACCAATTAAAAGTTAATCTGGACTGTCCTTTGTTTGCGCCGACGTTTGGTCTTCTTTCATCTCTTTCTCTCTTTCTCTCTCATTTTTCTTTTTCATCTTTTACTATTTTTTTTTTTTTACTCGTTACCTTTCTCGCTTAGAATAAGTTTCTGACACTTTTTTTTTTTTAGAATATTTACTTTCATATTTTTCATATAATATTCATTCACATGACACTTTCTACGTGTCATTTTATTATTTAGAAATCGTATGTAACGTATTTTATTATAAATTTGGTTAATCTCGTTTGAATCTGAAAAATTGACTTCTTATTAGATTACAATTATCTTACAGTATGACATTTTTTCTTTTTTTTAAATATAATATAATAGAAACAAAATATTCATTCGTAGAGAAAGTTAATTATCAATTTAAATTCAAAATGAATATAGAAATCTGCGTCAAAGTTGTGATCTACGTATCGTATATATTAAATAATATTTCTTGTTGATAACGGTTAAAACTCTTAGGTAAAAATGTAGAAAACAAAATGAAACAATTTTTCTACGATTGGAAAGATCGATTTTGTTGGTAAGACTTGAGAAGAGTGAAGATTGAATATTTCGTATTTTGTAGGATAGTATCGATTACTTTCGAGGCGATTCGAATATGCGATCTCAACTGGCCTTGCTTAATCTCTCTCTTTCTCTCTCTCTTTCTTTCTGTTTCTCACTCTCTCTTTCTTACGCTTCGTAATTACATAGCAGTGATCGCTCGTAATTATCGCTTAATGGATCTTTCGTCAACGGAGAAAATTGCCTTTAAAGGTAGATCGGATCTTCGATCGAAATATACCTATGTTCGAGGTAAAAACGAAAGGAGATATTATTAAAGCCTGTCTGAAAGTAAAGAGAAGTAGAAGGAGGAGGAGGAAAAGGAGGAGGAGGGGGCGGACGAAAAGAAAGACGAGAGGGGTGAGCTTTTATTTTCTTACCGGAGTTAACACGCTATTTTTTTTCCCTTACACGAAAGATTATTTCTTTTCGTACAAAAAGAAAATATCGCGATTTATTGTCATTAATCAGTATATTAACTCTGTAATCATAATTTTGAAGACACATGTATCGTTACGGGGTAACATCAATCAAAGATTCTCACATAATATGAAGATATGTTTTGTTTTTTTTTTTTTTAAAGTATATTACAATTAATGATACGTATAAAAAAAATAGATATTTTGTTGGAATAAAATTAGCAAATATTTTTTAATTATTTTATATAATTAGTATATAATTTATTATTATTATTATTATAATAAACGATTATTATATATGAGAAGGCGGAATCGTATAATATATAATTGAAAATATTTTTTTTTTTTTTTTTTTTTTTTTTTTTATTAAATACCATTGAGAAATATGAAATATATTTATATCGATATATTGAATGATCATTAAAAGATTGTATTGAAAAAGAAATGAGAAATCGGGTATAGATTGACGTTTATTCGCGTTTTTATTGACATGAGTTAATAACAACAAAAATGGATCCTTAGATTGATGAAAAAGAATAAATTGCTGGTACAAAACATGATCGATAGTAAAATAAAAGAGTCCGACGAATTCCACCTTTTGCAGTTCATACGTAGTGATCAGTTCGCATTTCGAATACCAATTGAGAGTGACGACATACCAAAAGAGAGAATTGACGAGATATCTACGCCATCTTGTTGCGTTTTTTTTGTTTCTTTTTTCATGACTGCAACGATAATTGTACCTTCTTTCTTTCTTTCGCATTTATAAACGAGTTTCACTGGATGCATGAGCATAATCATGCCGAGAAGTTAATTAATGATTATTTCAAGGAAATATATGTTTTATTGTATTCCGAAAAATAATATCTATTACTAATAATAATAATAATTTGTGTTCTTTGTTTCAAGATCTACATTTTATACAACGATTTATAATACTGTTTGAATTTTTGTTTTTTTTTCTTGTATATATAAATTAATAATCAACATTTGAAAATTAAATAATTAAATTCAAGCCTATAATTTTCATAATTTATATATTCTATAAAAATATAATATATAAATAATAAGATTTTTTTTTTTTTGTTCAAGATGAAACTTAGAAAAAAAATATAGGAAAAGAAAAGGTAAATTTTTTTTTACGAGATCTCTTCTTCCTTTCTTTTTTATTTTTCTTTTTTTATTTTCTTTTTTATTATTGGTTACTCTCTTGTTGACAGCATGGCTACTTTTTTGGGTTGATAATCAGGTAATATATTACCAAGCGTAATTATCATTTCCATGACAACACGGACGAATTTCTCTCTCTCTCTCTCTCTCTCCCTCTTTCTTTCTTTTTTGGTTCGAAAGTTCGAATGGATCAGACCACACGGTAGATAGGAAGCTTTTTCGAGAAACGGCCAGTAAATCATTATGAAATTATCTCCGCGCATAAAGCCGAGTCCATTTGGGTGTCTAAGTGGTCCCGTCGCCATGTTCGATCTTTCAGAAGGAGAATGGAAGGTGAACACACAGGAGTGTGCTCAAAGAGAAAGAAAGAAATCGAAGTGGAACTTCTTTACTGGTTCATCTATTCTATTCTTTCATTTTTTTTTTCCTTGCATTTTGAACGACAAATATAAGAGTATTTATTTTTTAAAAATTCAATCTTGAAAGTATGCAACTGTTCTGAATAATAAAGAGTTCGAATAAAATTTCAACGGTTCGTGCTATTTTTTAATTCAAAATCTATGAAAAAATACAATTCATAGATTTTTAGTTGTCATCAATTAAATTTTTCTTTTTTAACTAAATATTTATTTATATTATACATAATTATATTATTAATTTATTTGCAAATTAAATTATGTATTTTTTTAATAATTATTTTATTATGAACTGTATATTTTTTTGTGACCAAAGATAGAACAAAGATCGGTTTTATATGTTAGTGTAGTTTAGGTTAAAGATTTTAATAGAAAATTATATATACGAATTTTTATTAGATTATTTATTATTTTAAAATAGTCCGATGTGCTTCTCAACACGTGATGCTTCTAACTTGTCACAAATGCAACAAATATTATAAAACGTATTTTCATATTTCTTCCATATATAATATATTATTTTTTAATAATATTAATTTTGAAAAAAAAATTATAAAAATACTCCAACATATTTAATATTTAAATACAAAAAAAATACAACCGATCAACACAATGTATTGAAATAAATCGAATACCAGCAATTACTTTAATACTTTTTTTCATATTTCTTTTGAACTAATTATTAGATAAAAGAAAAGTAGTTAGGTATATATCTATTTGAAATAAAACGATCAGTGATGTGGATCGCGATGTATATATATATTCTATATAATAGAAACTCGGGTTTAGACTTAAAAAAAATCAACGGTAGCTTACCGTGACGGGACGGAAGTCCCGAGCGGGAAGGTAGCACCCGTTTGAATCATCGAACTGTGTGAGCTGAGCTACGATAAATCAAAGCACTCTTTTCCTCTCTTTTTCTCTCTCTCTTTCTCTCTCTTTCTATTTTTCTCTTTTTTCCTTGAATAATCGCTGTGATAGGAGTCACGTGATCGCAGGAAAGAAATGGCGAGCCATTAAGAAGTATCAGGAATTCTTTTCCGTGAGCTTATACAATTAAGATACCGGCACGCGTTGTCGTGTTCACGTGCGAGTAAACCTACGTAAGAGGAAGAAGAAAGAAAGAAAGAAAGGAAGGAAGGAAGGAAGGAAGGAAGGAAGGAAGGAAAGAAATTGAAAGAAAGAAAATAGAAGGAAAAGAGATCGATCGATGTTAAATATTTGAGTCTGGTAATAAAGGTGCAATTAAATATTTCGATAACTTGTATACCGAGATTAATGCTTATATCGAGTATGATAAATTGATTTACGTGTTGTATTGTATTAAAAAAGAAAAACAAATGTTTAATTTCATTTCTTTAGATCGGATCGAGTTTATAATATTTCTTCGTATTTTTTTAAATATTATATACAAATGTGAATGAAATTTGTCTTCAAATTCATTTTCAAATTTTTTCTTTTCTTTAGCAATTTTATCTGCGTACTGTTACTTTATCATGTTTATTAAGCATCGCAAATGTTTTTCATATTTTTTGTTTCATTCTTGTTTGAAATCACGTTTTAAAATGACGTTATAATTATAAAAAACAACTCATTGCACGTTTTGTTGAAACAAAAGTAACGATTGGTGCAACATATGTTTCTTTTTTTTCAATTTAAAAATATTAATATATTATTAAACGCAATACAAATTAACAATCGTTTGTATCGAATTGTATATTTGGTATTTTATTAAATATTTATTTATAAATAATGAAGGTTTATAAAATTTAAACGTGTAAAAATAATCTAATTGTTTTTTTTATTATTATGTATGTTGTATAAATAATTGTTCGTTAATTTAATCAACCGATTAAACAAAATAACGGGGACAAATATTTCCGTACACTGAACAGGGGGAATGAGCTTAGAGTAATGACACTAAAGATAACAAGAAAGCGGAAATAAGTAAGCCTAGGAGTGTGTATTTTGTTAAGAATTACAAGACGATGTAGTGAAATAAATAAAGAAAGAAATAAAGAAAGAAAGAAAGAGGAAAGATTGGCGGTGAATGATAACAGCGAGTAAATCGCGATAAATCTATTAGGGTCGCGTGTACTGCGATAGCCTTTCCCACAACATAATCACTGTCGTATGGGTTAAACTATATAATCTAAGAAAAGAGAATTATTCATAATTTAATAAGAAATTATATAAAAAGATAGAGAAATAAGAAAATTATTCCGAAAAAAATAGAATTAAAATCAAATGTATATGAAATAACTCAAAATTAAATTTAAAAAAATGTAATATTACTAAAATATTTATTTCCAAAATAATACTTATATAAATTTATATTAAACAATAGGATAAAACTAAAGCGTGGTGTGCATTTAAATTAACAAAAAACGATATTAAAAAGATATCAAATATAAAAGTAGGATAATAAACTTGAAATCACAAAAATAGCAAAAATACTGTCATAGAGAAATTTAAATAAACTATTGAAAAATAACAAGATTTAATAGAAAATTATAGACATTATAATAACAGAGTATTTATTAAATATTCACACATGCACACGGAGAATAATAATAGTTAATTCCAAACCACAAAGGATGATGTTTATAACGATCGTTTTTGCTAATCACTCCGAAACGTGTTAACTTAAAACGACAAGACGGTGGACAACAAGGTTTCTTTTTACCGTCTTGTTAAATCTTTTACCAAGCATCATTTTCTTATTCTTTAAAGGCTGTCGTCGGCCCCATTATGGGGGACCGCTTTTGCATTAGCATAAGACGCTGATCGTGACGCGACAATGCCATTTTGCTAGACGCGATGATTGATATTCATCCTAAGACCTGTCCTTCTTCTTTTTCTTTTCCTCTATCATTTTATTTCTCTCTCTCTCTCTCTCTCTCTCTCTCTCTCTCTCTCTCTCTCTCACTTTCTATCTCTTCCTATTTTTCTATACTTTTATTTCTTTCTATTTCTTATTCGTAATTTACCGACCAAACGATGCGATCATTCTTCTTTTACCTTTTTAAACATGACGATCGTCAAATCAGCTGTTTGATGATCTTTTCCTATTCCAGTCATGACCATCGAGAAAGAAAATGATTATCAAGGTAGAAATTCACGAATTACCATTCGTGACGGCTATTCGAAGATCCTTTTAGTGGCCATTATCGACTCACCGATTGATTTATCTGCTAATATTTTGTTTTGTTGTTGTTTTATTAATTGAAAAGTGTATTTACCTCGTTGATATTTGAAACTTAAAACATTGGGGAAAGATTTTAACGTCTTCATATTGATGAAATCGAGAAATTTCTTTTTTTACTATTTATTATATTTATTTACTTACTTAAGTAAAACGATCCTCATGCGTATTTGTTAATAAAATTTATTTTATTAATATGTTAACACGACGAATAAAACTAAAGTGATTTATACCGGACGTAATTTATACGTTATTATTTTGTAAAGTTTAAAATCTTTTGATTTTATTTCGAGATAACGTCTTTGTAACACGTAATTATGGATTTCCCCGGATAAATATAATTAAGTTTTGTTCAGTGTAATTTAGACGTTGATTAAATGCGTAAACCGTTGTTGAGAATCGATTAATCAGCTAGAGAAATTTAACACGAAATAAAATACAAGATATAATTGTAAAAGAGAAGAATGAGAAAGAGAAACAGATAAAAATGTTGTCATACACAAATATTTTTCTTTAAATTAAATATTAAAATATCATAAACAAAAAATTAAGCTATTCAATATAATTAAAAAATTATTCGAGAGAGATAAACAGACAATTACGTGAACACAAATTTTTCCAATATCTCTTAAAAACATTGTACAATATTAAACGAAAAAAAAAAATAAATAACCATTAACAAAGTATAACCTATACGAATAGGAAAAAAATACAAATCAACAAAATAGAAGAAAACTGTTAAAGGTGTAATAAATCGTTTATCGAATATTTGGCAGAGGTACGATCGAAAGTATTTAACAAAATAATTTTTCACGAATCTTTTCGCGATTTGCGAAAATAAATAAGACGAAATGGTATAAAACAAAAACAAAAACAAAATTAAATAAGAAAAGAAAAATAATGAAGAAAAGGAAAAGGAAAAGGAAAAGGAAAGAAGTGGAAAGGAAGGAGGAGGATTGGAAAATAAATAATCAGCTTCGCCATTGTGTCGACGTAATCACCTGGAGGTAGGTAATGACTAGGTGCAGCGACCGATATAGACGCCAGGTAAAACCGTTCGTCCGTTAAATGGGATCGCGTAAAGTGGTAACGAAGAGTCCAGCCTAGCGAGTAATTTCTAATCGGTGCCGCTTTAATTCGACGATAAATTTTTCTTTTTCTATTTCTTTTTTTTCTTTTTTCTTTTTTCTTTTTTCTTTACCCCTTCCTCATCTACATTTATTCCAAATATTACTCACATCGATAATTATTTATAAACAGTTGGGAGTACCCCTAGATAGATGTACCTAAATAATCGATATTTAAACTCAAAAATGTTTTTTAATCGTTCAAGATAATGTTTTTCACACGTGTATCTTCATATTTTTTGTAATTAAAAGTAATAATTCTTTTCTAATTTATTTCAGATATTGTTTTTAGTAATTTTTCCTTTTAACAGGTGAATATAAGTATATACTAAATAAAATATATATTTTAATAATTTATAACAGTTAAATAATAATTTTATATAATAACTCAAGTCTCATTTTCATACTTCGTATATATATAAAGAATATTTTAATTAATATAAAAAGAAATAAAAAGTATGAATTATATTAAATGTTACATATAAATATTTTTAGTACCAAACAGATGATTTTTGAAAGAAAAAAAAAGAAAGGTAGCGGGAAGGAGAAAAGGATGGTAAAGGAACATAAATATCATAGCAATTCTTCAACCTAACAACGTTATTAGGATAAAGGGAAAGTGATATTGCTCTTGTAGGTAATTAATCCTTCTTTATCCTTTTAACGAGGTTTAATTTAATACGAATAAAAATAGCGTGTCCAACATGAAAGAACCTAAGGCGTTCTTACCTTTTCTTCTTCTTCTTTTTCTTTTTTCTTTTTTCTTTTTTTTTTTTCTTACATTTTATTTTATCTCAGCAATATAAATATATTTATTATCATTTTGTTCGTATCTCTTAGAGGGTCATCACCGAGATATCTTTCGTAATCATTGCTATTAATCAAAAAGGGTGTGTATCTTACCTACCTATGTATAATACATACGGGTATTACATACACGCTTATATATTTATTTACGTGTATATGTGTCTATACGTGTGTGTACGTAATACGTAAGTATATCAAATGAATAAAATCGAAAGGCGCGAAAATGTTCAAGTATGATTCCGCGAAGCGTGGCAGGCTCATTACGTCATAAACTTAAGATATAATTAATCGTTAGACGGTAGGATCGTTAACGTTTATTTCTTATGGTGCGTGTGTGTGTGTGTGTGTGTGTGTGCGTGTAAAAGAGGAAGATTCGGTCAGTTCTAACGATCGACGCCTTTTGAATTGATCGTAAGGAGCGATAACGAGCGAATCTCATCCTTCCTTCGTAATTATTTCGATCGAGACAAAGATTTAAGGATTATATATAAGTTTATATATATATATATATATATATATATATATATATATATATGTGTGTGTGTATGCGTCAATCTTTTACAGGACGCTATAATTCAATTCCATGTTTTAACTAGTTTCTAAATGATACCTATACTATAAATCCTCTAGATATTATATATTATCGGCTAAAAGTTTCAAATTCTTACGTAAATTACGAAAAATGTAAAATAAATAATAAATAAGTTTTAGAGTAACACTGAGGTAAATTCATTTGTCGACGTAAACTACGCGAGTGAGTTTTACGTTTTGTAGTATATTTAAAAAAAAAAATTGTTTTCTTCATTTTATCGAGGAAATTATTTTCTTTATCGATAAGAGTTTTCCGAGCAACCAAAAATATATATTTGTGGAACCTTATGTGTATTTTTGTATTTTATTTTAATATACATACTACTTATTTTGTTAATATAAATAAATGTTTTATTCGTATTATTAATGTTAAAAATTGTAGTTTATTCAGTAATTGGTTATTTATTACAAATATTATCTATTTTAAATTGGAATTATTGTAATATATAAATTAATGAATAAAAGCAGAGAGAAGAATTATGACCGACGTTTCAATCAACATGTCAGACATAGAAACTATCTCTCTCTAATTTAATAATATTTTATAAATCTAATAAAGTATTGTGTGGAAAATATTTTAATACATAATTCAATTTGTTAATAATTGATTTAATAAATACTAATCGTTAGAAAATTTATCGGTGTATTCGATTTTTTATAGAAATCAGCAAGTAATTTCAAACTTTTAACCGATAGTGTATAATACATTCATCTATTTAGAATGCATATATATGTGCATAGATGTGTACGTATGTATATATATATACGTATATAAATGTTTATGTATTGTCGGACTCGAACAAGTGGAGGCAAATGAGATCCAGTTAAATTTGAGTTTAGTAAGTTAGCACAAAGTTGGCGCAACTCCGTGGCCCGACACGCGGCCCATTGCCGATAGCGTACACGCGGTGTAATTGCAATTAGCATATATCACATTGGCGTAGCCTCCAGTTAACTCACGCACGCGAACAAGCTTCCTTCATTGGCGTGCTATTATACATTTTATTATATTAGATTTTCCTTATTTTCTATATATAAGCCACAATAAAAAGAAAAGAAAATAAAATAAAAAGAACATGAATCATTAATTAAAAATATTTCATCTAAGAAATATATATGAGTAGAATTATTCAATAAATTTTAATTAGAAATCTAGAAATAAATAATTGACATTTGTAATATAAAATACGAACAAGTAATTTTGATGCAACTCTGATGCAAAAATAGAACGAATAGAACTCAGTACTTTGTTTTTGTTTTGTTTTGTTTTTTTTTTTATTTTTCTTTACTATGTATATCATTTTAAAATTATATTGCGAGTCATATTGTAAATAAGAAAGAAAAAAGATAAAAAAGAAAATGAAGTGTAATTCTGTAGGTTTCGGGGTAGACATAATTAGAAAATTTATTAATGAGAGGATATACACGCGCGAAGAAAAAGAAAAAGAAAACATAAACGAAAAACATAGAAAAAATGAAAAGAAAGGAAGTGAAACGATCGATGATGATTAGGCGAGTATATTAATTCTTATCGCGAGTAAAGGCACGAAGTCACCTCGATAAGTAGCGTCTAAGGAAATTTAGGTCGGCCAAATTACTGTCGCACTTAATGCGTTTTTATTAACCGAGTGACGAACGCAATACCATATTCCATATAAGCTATGTAACTATCTAAGTATTTAGATACTATAAGTATATATATAATATAAATTGGTTGGCGTGTATAAGCAACGTGAAAATACTTTTAATAAAGTTATTGCACAAAGAGGAAAAGACAACCATGGGTGTTAACAATTTACAATAGAATTTTAATCATTGCTTCGTTTTCTGATTAGTCAAAGAGAAACAGAATTTCATCGAAATATTACTCTAATCGGAAGTTTTAATCATTGGTATAGTAGACTGTCGTAAATATACGAGATTACTGTGATACATAGATAGTAGTCAAAATAATTAATCCTTATCCTCATTAAAATCGAATGCTAATGCGAATGCGAATACAGGAATTTAATGCACATACACGTATAAATGTTTATGTATTATTTTTATTTTCTTAACTATTAATTATTTTATTTCGATCATACGATATATATTATAATCAATGCGAGAGAAAGTCCTTTCGATTCGAAAATAATTATTGAAAGTGATGTTAAAAATCGATAATATTGATTGAAAATAATCGTATCTTGTATATGAGTATTTGTGTTTGTATGTGATATGTGTGTATTCAAGAATCGATAATATTGATAATAATGATAAAATTATTAAATAATTTAAAGAGCAACCTCATCTTAAAAGTACACGTATACTATGTTTATGTACACATGTTAAAAGAAGAAGAAGAAGAAGAAAAAGAAGAAGGGAAGTTTTATTTTATATTCCGAGTTCATCAAGAATAATCTATCGAAGAGGGATAATATATAAAGATAGCCTTAAACCACGTCGCACTTTTCTAAGGAATCTTATAAGGACGTTGTAAAAGTTCGAACGTCTAATTTACAGCAATGTGACTTGATTAGAGCAGAACGTTGTAGTTGTGTAGTGTGTAGCTTGGAAGTATTTGCGTGCGACATAAAACGTTAGAAGAGGGACGTTTATTGGTTGTATAGTCAAAGAAAAGAGTGAGTAAGATGAGAGAAAAAGGGATTTGGAAGGAGAGGGGGACAGAAAAGTACAAGGGATAGGACAAGGAATGGTAGAAGAGAAATGAACGGTGATGGCAAAAGGTTTAACAACTCGACCCCTTCAAGAAACTATTTCAAGACTTTTCTAAAAGGAACTTTAGAGGAGACCCAATGGTAAAGGAAGTTTAGAAGAGAGTACATTAAAAATAGAAATAATAATCAAAACAACACACACACAAAAACCCAATTTGTGTGCCATAAAGAGAAAGAGATTTTTTTCTTTTTTCGTTTCTTTTTTTGTTTTAGTCTTTTTTCTTTTTTAAGGGAGGGGGGATACTTTTCCTTTTCTTTTTTTTATTTTCTCTTTTGAAAGTCATCGGCACTTTGCGTGACAGAGTAACGTGGAAGATCTTCTTATCGTAGCAAGTTCGCGTATATACCTATGCACCAATACGAACCAACGTCAGCCATGTTTGACGGCAATTACAATTAACAGCAAAACGGGGATGTCGTAAAATGCAATTAAATATTATTACCCTTCCTCTAATGATCGCCGCGGCCGTGAACGCGAGCTCGAGTACACATGGCAGCATACCTCGATTCTTGCTGTTTCTATGGATTAGTATTACGACACACATGTGCATGTTCTCTTTCTCTTTTCTCTACTATCTGTTTTCTTTTCTTTTCTTTTCTTTTTTTTTTATAAAGTCTTTGCTATTCGTCGAACGACGATTCTATCATTAGTCATTCGAAAAATCAGCAACTTTATCTCGTAGCAAGTTTTCACTGAGTTTGTTTCATTGCACGACACGATACTGACATTTTCTTTTCTGGTTTTCTTTTTTTTAACATTTCTTTATAAAGTTGTAGTTTTATTTCACATCTTTTAAAGAGATACTATTAAATAATTCGAGTATGTATACAAGGTGTTTCGTAATACACGAGTGAACAGAAGATACAATTACTTAATGAATGAACAGGAAACTCAAAATCAATAAAATAATTGTGTTTTAATAATCAAAGATAGTTTATCTTCATGGAAAATGTTCAAGATGATCATTCTTCGTTTGCATTTCTAAACAGTGTTTTATTATATCTTGCAGATATTTCTTGTTATATTTAAAGTCATACGTTCTGTTAATTACATTTAGTAAGTTTCAATTAATCGGTTCAATTTTAATGTTCCGTTATCTGAAATTTGTTTATTATTGTATTCTCTGTCCACTTCTGAAGTATATTATTTATCATTATTACACGGTTAGATGTAAATAATTTGGATAAAAAATTCGGTAGTTTTAGTTGATAGTGTACACCACGATGTTAAGAAAAATATGTTTGAAGTTCTTCCTTCCTGGGAGCTCTTCCTTTAAAATTTCTTCCTTCTATCAAGTATAGTACCTACGGGTTTTGAGGAAAAAAAAGTTAATCGCTTTAAGGACACGGACTGTAAAGCGGAGCTCACGTTGTTCGCCATTTTTCTTTCTTTCTTTCTTTCTTTATCTTTATCTTTCTCTTTCTTTCTTTCTTGGTTTCGTGAAACCAGATGAAGAAGAAAAAGAATAAGAAGAAGTGAGACCGATGGGCAGACAGGATGGAAGCGTGAAGACTCGGTACATTGTCGCGTTACTTCTACTATAGTGCAACTAATTGTCGCTGACACGAAGGGTATACGCGTTCCTAAAGGAAATCCAACCAAGGAATTCTCTCACGGAACTTAACTCAATCTTTTCTAACCTTCAACGTGTTTCTAGTAATTTTAAATATTTTAGAAAAAAAAATCACATTCTCCATATAGATTAATATTTTAATAATTATTTTGCAAAACACAATTTTTATACGTAAAAAAATATTGACTTGCTAAAACATGTTCGAGACACAATTTAATAAATGCATCTTCAATAAATAATTACAAAATTTAATTTAGTACTCTATTCAATTATCGAAATAATATAAATTATACAAAATAATTCTACCTTCGTTATTTTCCCCTATTAACTATAGAAACCGTATCTAATATTTTTAAAAGTGAAATAATCCTTTTGAAAAAGAAAAATAATACTGTGAGAGAAAAGATTATCCCATCCATGATGTTTAAAGGTTTTCACGTGTCTGTAGTGTATTAAACAAATCGTTGAACACGCGTAACAACTAGTGAAGGGGGGTGGGGTAGTGGCGAGGGGTAGGAGGGACGATGAGGGGGTAATATTATGAAGGGAATATTTTTTTGTGTTTATTTCTCGGAGTAAGCAAGTGAAAGAAGAGAAGAAAAATCTGTAGAAGCTTCACGGGATGTAAGATACAAGTCGTGCGACGATTCCTTAATAGCGAAACGAATTGCCGTCACCGGCCGTGGTAACGTCTTTACTAACGTTGGACACGCTTCAGAGGAAGAAGAGATCCATGACGTCTTTCTCGAGACACACAATAGCTACCTGACTCGATCCAAAGAGACCGGTAAGATTCTCTTCTTACCTTATAGCGGTGAACGAATTGTGTTTTCCTGATGACTCCGTGATTGTACTTTCGGCATTTTAAAATCCACGACTCGAGATGCTTATCAACATCTTACTACGTTGACAAGATTTAATGTCATTATTATTTGTGCTACCTTTATTCATCTCTGTTACTGTTCTTTCTATCTTTCTATATCTTTCTTTTTTTTTATTTAAAATGTTATACCTAATAATTGTGTTAAATGTTATATACTGATTTTGTTGATGGTATTATAATATATAGTGTGAACTTTAAATGATATAAATTTAATTACTTAATTCAATACTTACTGTATAATATTTATTATATAATATTGTATAAATATAAGTTTATTAATTTTTAATTCTAAATTTTTGTGCATTATTTTTTTTTTTTTTTTAAGTCAATTCAATATTTACTCCGACAATTATTTTGTGAATTTATACAGAAAGAAAAGATTTGTCGTTTGATTGCAATCCATATAATTATCCTAACAAAATAATAATGTAAATTTTAAAAATAAAATGTAGTAAAATATATTTTGTAATATAAAATGAATATTTTTCAAGACAATTAATTAACAGTTAAATCTACGAAGCAATAATCATATTTCAATAAAGAAAAGGAGTGTTACTGATTACGTATTTTCGTGTTAGGAAGTACCGAAATGTACGACGGGGAGACTTTTGTTAAAACGTCGCTAGTTTTATCGTGATCGCGACGATCGACCGCAACGAGGAAATTTGACGAAAACTTGACTCGAGGGTGGTAGATGAAAACACAGACATATACATAGAGACCATAGTCAAGAGTAAAATACAATTCGCGATATTTCCTCGAGGAACGTTCGAGACTTTGTCGGATTCCGTGACGACCGCCAATTTCCGTTCCCGTCGTTGTTTCACGACTACCATCGTTCCTTCCTTCATTGGTTTCATCAGGCACGCTCAACGAGGAACAAGTATGAACTGAATCGGACCAAGTTGAATTGTATTACCCTACGATAAAAAGTCGATTCTCGAGTATGTATCGATCAGTGAATTTTTTTTCATTTACTCGGGGGAAAAGAAGTAAAAGAAAAAAAAGACAGAACAAAAAATCACAATTTAATTTTGCATCAATTGAAAAATTTTGTTTATATGACCATGATAAATAATAAAATCAATGCCAAATTTAGGATCGATAATATTTCAATACAATTTAAATTAACTTTGTAATCTTAAAATGAATTGTGCAACTAATCCATGGATACTGAAGATCGTCTGAACTTTTAGGATTTTAAAGGACGAATCATAGTATAGAAAGGAGGAAGAAATCTGAAGAGAGAGAAAGAGTGAGAGAGAGAAAAAGAAAGATATGGAAAGAGCAAAAGATGCTGAGCAGTGCTCATTGGACGAACGCATCTCATGCAGCAGGCCGGACTCTCCTGTAATTGGTCGCCACTCAATTGCCGCTCATTAGGTAACTGCTCGTTTTTTGCGCTGACTGTGCCTACGATGGGTTGCACAGGGCAAGGAGGGAAAGAAAGATGGAAAGAAAGAAATAAAGAGAGAGAGAGAGAAACACGGAGTCCTTAAAAACAAAACAAAAACTGTACAGTCCCTTTTCGCTCATTCTGTTTCTTCTTCTTCTTCTTCTTCTTCTTCTCCTCCCAACGCGACAACCACCACCACCATTGGCGTCAGCAACATCTCCTTTTCTCCTCCTCTTCCCTGTCCTTCTCTCTTTTCATCTCTTCAGACCCAAGCCGGTCTGTAATAAGACACCTTGCGCGTATCATGACCGGTGGTAGCTCGCTGGTGCTGATAGTCCTTTTCTTTTTATCACCATCAGGTTGTTTATCTTCAGAAATCTCTAAGGATTATCCTTAGATCCAAACAAAGTTGCTAGCTATTTAACTTTGATGGTCAATTAAATTGAACATTGGAATATTATTTGGTAATCGCGTGAAAGTTAGCCAACGTTTATCTCTCCCTCTCTCTCTCTCTCTAGACTTTAATATTATTTATTTGAATCAATTGAAATGGCACAAATATTCTTTAATGCTTAACATTACCCCCGTAATAAAAAGAATTGTATTTTATATTAATATACAATAATACGATAAAGTATTTGTATCGTATTAATGGAACAAACTTTCTTGGATTAGTAAACGCAACACGTTCCGAAATATTATTTGATCATTTCTGACGTATATTTTAAAATGTTTGATGGCGTATGATTAATTAGATGTAGAATTAGGTATACGTTAATGTATATTTGTTGTTTCCGTTGATAACAAAGCTATTCAACGAATTAGGAAGTTAAAAGTTTCAAGGATAAAATGATGTTCCGTCATGTTCAGCAAGGAGGTCCGCACCCACACCGAAGCAGATTAGATTAGCGGTAGATGACAGGTCGGCCGTTCTTTGTCTACCTTGGGACAGCCGCTCCGGCCCTCTTTTTATATCGTGAAATTAGTTGGTCGCGGTTTCCGGTGCCCTCTTACCTCATCCCTCCTTCTTCAACTTATTCTTTTCTTATTGCTTATCCTACCTTCCGTACCATCATTAACCTGCCGCGAAGCAAAGGACGATTTCCGACGACTTCGTCTTCGGATCCTTCTTCTTCTTCTTCTTCTTCTTCTTCTTCATCTTCTTCATCTTCATCTTCATCTTCTTCTTCTACTACTAACTTCTTCTATTTTTTATTTTTTTTTTTTTTAATTTTTTCTTCTTCTTCTTTTTCTTATTTTCAAGATCTTGGAAATCATCAGTCAGACTCGCGATTTTGTTGTTACGAGCGCGCGTAATTTGTTGCTTCTTTTACCCGTATACTTTCCGTTTTAATATCCATTCGTGCGATCGGAAATGATGTTTTCATGATGATTATAAGCTTCGACTAGAATAGTTTTTATATTTTTTGTTGTTGTTCCTATGTGAGATATTATTATGATTATAGTATTAGTTATAAATTATTACATTTCAATATCCGGCAGAATTGTTTTTAAAATGATCTGTCAATTTTCTAAATGAAATATTTAATATCAACAATTAAAATTACAAATTGTTTTCTCAAAACTCATATAGAAATTTGATATGCGTAAGAACAATTTAATTATTTGTCATAGTATAGAAAAAAAAACAAAGTTATCATTTCGAAAGAGCGTACGATCAATTTTTATCCCCATTTACTTTCTTCGAAATAAAATTACGCAATTTAATTTACTTTTTATGTTTTATATTTTCTTACTCACAAGTTATTTAATCTTTTTAATGACTCAATTTTACGAATAACCTATCTCGCTAATGATAAATAATATATTTTAAAATTTCATTCGAAGCAATCGTATAAAAATATTTGTCGTTGGAATATGCAAATTAAACGATTCAATTTATTTGACGAGATAAAGTTACGTTTTATATATATATATATATCACTTTCTCGATTTCACTCTTTATCTAAAATCTAAAATCATATTTACATACGATCAAGAATTTGCACAATTTTGTCACGTTAATTGTAATACTCGGAAAAGTAAGTAAGTAAGTAAGTAAATAAGTAACTAATTATAAGAATAAGTATTCACGTACGTATCTCTCTATACCCAACTTTACACACTTAACATTCTGATACGTAATTAATCCAGAAATGATCGACGATCGGTTGCGAACACATCTTAATTACGCCGAATCGCTTATCTCGCATTTTAATTCGCCTAGAAACAGCCACATAATTTACGCTTAGACTCGCTACGAAACGTACCATAACGTAATGGAATACATATAGGATAAACGTATAAGATATACTGTTTTACTAGTTAAGTATCTTTACCAGGTGTTGACCTATCTAAGAACCAAAGATCCTAAAACAAAATAAAAATTAACAAATAAAAAAGAAAAACAAAAAAATAAAAGAACACTTTAGATGAAAATAAAAAAAGTAGAAGTCGGTAGGCACGTTTACGTTAGATAATTGCAGAAGGAAGAAGGAGACAGTTGGCCTATCGAACGAGTATATCGATCTATCGATATACCCTATCTACCATGAAAGCATCGAACCGTAACGATCGAGTTATTAGCGAAAGCTATATGACTAAAATAAGAGTAAAAGAGATGGAATGAATGATAGAGAAAAATATTGAATGAGTGAGAAAGAGGAAGATAGATAGATAGATAGATAGAGAGAGAGAGAGAGAGAGAGAGAGAGAGAGTGTAGTTTTAAGAGCGAGTGAGAGAGAATGAGTGACGTCAGGTTCCTGTTAATAACCGTTATGGATGAGACCTATAGCCAGCTACATAATTACAGGTTTTGGATACATTGCTTACTGGCCGGTGCACCCGAGCACGCCCTCTGTTCTCCTTCATTAAGGCCCCCATAGTAGATCGGTAGCCGCCTGTTACTCCTTCAGCTCTTATACATCCATGGGATACCCTTTATTCTATCCTTATCCTACGAGTAGTAAGATCCCATGTGTAGTAAGTACTTATATTCCCCCATCCCTATGTTTCTTTATTACTTTTTTGTTTCTTCTGCTACTTACTTAATAGAAATATCCCACTAACGTCGATTTACGGAAATTGGATAGCGCGAAAATACTATCTCGATGGGTTATTTAATTCGTTTTTATTTTTTTTTCTATTAGTATGTGTTCTGTATGTGTGTCTGTGTTTTCTTTTTTTAGATGTAGAACGTTACATATCTTCACTTATGATTTTCTTAAATGTCACTATCATTTTCTTTCGATATTAAAATAGATCAAGATAGTACGGGTTTATTTAAACGGTTTAGATAGGATAAGTGTTTGTGTGATCGTGATTGTTTTTTTTATATTATTATATTTTATAATCTTTGAGATAAGTGTTTTTAATGATTAGGTTTTTTTTTTCTTTTTCTTCTTCTTCTTGTTTTGGATGAGAAAAATGATTCCTGGTGATACTTTCACTTAATTTTCTTACGATCAAGCATCATTTTCTTTTCATAAGTATGATAAAGTTTGTTATAGATATTAATAGATAAAATATGTATAATCGAGAGGTTGTTTTATGCAAGTAGACCGGATAAGCGTTTTGAATAATTTTGTTTTGTTTTGTTATTACATCGAGGTAATATATTACGTAGACCTTTAAGGAAATTGCTTTGCGCGAAAATGATACCGATAAATCATTTTTTCTTCTTTCAAACGTATCCTTATATTTTAAGATTCTTTTTTTTCTTTTCTTTTACTTTCATCATGATTTTCTTTCAATAAATCAAATCATTCGTTTTTGTATCTAATTAAAGATGAATTATTTATTCAAACAAATTTTTTCTATACCGATAACAACAAATTATTATTTAATAATTAACTGTTTAATATATATATATTTCAAAATATCTAATTCCAAAAATAAAGAAAACTTCAAATATATTATATAAACCTAATTTTTCCTATTTTTAATAATAATACTATAGTATCATTAATTACGAATAATTAAATACCGTATATAATGTAATCATTTATATTTGATATTTTTTATTTATTAAACTGAAAGATTATTATTTTTCATTTATAATCCCCCACACCGAGAGAATGAAATTAAATAAATGATAAAATATAAAATCAAAATCACACGATTACGATGATATATAATATATCGTTATTTGTGAGTATATCGTTTAGGTATCATTCGAATGGTGAGAGAATATCGTAATACAACAAGTGGAGAGAAAGAGAGAAGAGAGAGAGGGTTGTTACATACAGTTGGAGTTTCGAAAAGGAAGCGCGGCTGCCTATTAATAAGAAATGGCCGCGTATCGTAGCACCGTTTTCCAATCCGGATCGGATCGATTACCGATCTTCTTGGCCTGAGGTTTCTCTAGTTCCATCCTTTTCTCTTCCCCTAGACGAAACGTTCTCGTTTTTCCCTCCTCTTCGAGTATATCTCTCGGTTCTTCTCTCCCAGGACTATCATTTGTTAAGCTGGACAGCTTAGCCCCATCATTACGAGCAATCACACTTGATTATTTTTGTCTACAGAGTTGTGTACCACTCTATATACTTGGATCCACCTTTTCTTTTTTTTTTATTTTCTATCTTCTTCTTCTCCTCCCCCACCCTCACCCTTTTCCTTTTTTTCTCTCTTTCTTTTCCTTACCATGATCGTTCTGTTCTATCCATTTGTTGTTGTTATTGCTTTTTTTCTTCTCAATTTTTCATTCTCCTTGTTGCACTGTGTTCCTATGTTCTTCTCGATGCTGTTGTTGTTGTTAGTCGTTTTATTTTTCTTCTTCTTCTTCTTCTTCTTTAGGTGGATGGATAAAATATAAGAGCGAGAGAGAGAAGTCCTGGATAGTGTTTTGTGTGCGTGTATGTGTTTGTCTTCTTTGTGTTTGTGTGTGAGAGAAAGAGAGAGAGAAGAATTCAGGATCGTACGATCGAAAACGATTTCCACTTGATTGCTGGGGATGTGTGTTCCTGAGAGCGGACCATTTCGAACGCGCGGATTCAAATTGGCGAATTAGGCGTCGTGAAGGAGAACCGGGAGGGGAAACTCCGATATCTCAGTTTGTTCTTTCTTCTTTGGGAAAGAATACGTTTCTTGATCTGTACACTTTCTCTTTTTTATTTTTATTCTTTTTTTTATTCTTCTTCTTCTTCTTCTTCTTTCTACGAATTATCAAAATTGATCAGATGATCTTAAGGGGGAAAAAAACAAAAAAAAAATGAATTTTTCAATCGACCGATATCTCGTCGTAACTAAAATTATATTGAATTAATATATTATAAGAAAAAACAAAAGAAATGTTAACGATATAATACTATAATCGAAATTTAATGATTATTATCAATCTTAACGATAATTTATCATTCGATTAGAAATCATTTTATTTGAGATTATCAAATTATAAATAGAATTATTTACGCGTGTTCGATTAAACATTAACGTGACATATTTTCATTTCACAACATATTCAACGGTATAATTAACGAAAATTACAATCTACGTATGGAATATAATGATAATATAAAAAATAATTTTCAATTTTAAGAGATAAATTTTGAATATCACTCGCGCTTATATTATCTGTCATTAATTTACAACGAAAAATAAAGTTAACGACAAGGAAAAACAAAAACAAAAAAACACACACACACACTTGTCGTAGCAGCCATGCGTCATAAAATACATTAAGGATCATCATACGTTATCGTTTCGGAAAAAATACAAAAAAATTAAGAGCGCGAGTCTTAGGAATCACTCTCTCTCTCTCTCTCTCTATCTCATCGTAAAATCTAATTAACTTTAATGTTATCGTTAATATATGTATTAATATTCTCGTATAATCGAGGCCGTTCGAGAAAAATCATATTTTTTAATATCGCTAAATTTCGTGACGGGGAAAAAAAATGTTCATATCTATGAAAAGAAAAGAAACGAAAAAAGAGAAAAGAATTCGTCAGAATGAGAAAGAAAGAAAGGAAGGAAGGCATATGTTGGCTACGTCATAAAGGACATCGGAGGACCTTTACGTTAGCTTTCGGACGAGGCGCGATTCGAGCATCTTCGTCGTAAAATATAATTAGCCTTATCTTTAGGTTGGATAAGTGTGTACGCGTAATATGTCCATATCGAACGGATAAGACCCGTTTTTATCGTCGGTGAGTGAGTGTCTCTCTTCTTTGACTCTTTCCGGCGAAAAATAAGCTCTTCGTCTTATTACCAACAATTTTTTTTTTGGTTCCTCTCTCCCTTCCCAAATAAGCGAAAAAAAGGGAAAAAAAGAGAGAAGTAAAGGGAAACACTGTGAGAGTGTGTGTGAGAGAGAGAGAGAGGGTGAGATAAGAGTAAGTTAATTTACCGTGAACGAACAATTTCGTTCTTGGTGTTTATCATGCAAACTTTCTTGAAAAAAAAAAAAAGAAAGAAAGAAAAAAGAGAGGATACGAAACTTTAAAGTCACATCTTTTTGGCATTGCATCGTTAAAGTTAATATCAACTACTACTAATACTACTACTATTATTATCATCTCATACATACACGTATAAGGGTGAAAGGGAAAGAGGCATTGGAAATTTAATCATGCGATATGGAATTGGTCAGTTTATGCGTTCGAGGGATTAACAAAATTTCCAAGAAAGTAATGTGTCAAACGAGAAAATGTATTTTGTTGAAATTGTTAATTGAATATCGACGACGATTAAGATTGTGATTTCTGACGTATTTGTTTTTTCCTGTTTTTTTTTTTTTATTTAATATTACTTTACTTTATATACTTTATTATACATTCTCAATTTTACCTGACCGAAGGAAATAACTTTTTTAATCGAATGAATGATAAGAAAAAATATGAAATTCCAGAAAATCTGCCTTCTTGATGTTTGCGATTCGAATAAAATATTTCCTCGCTAGTTTCACGCACACAATTTGCACGATTTAACGAATATACACGTCTATAAAAAGTTGAACAAATATGGATACCAGTTGGTAGTTATTACTCTAAACTTTTTAATGATAACCTTCCACCTTGCACCACCACCCTCTTTACTGCTCACCAAAACAAAACAAAAAACAAAAGAAAAAAGGAAGCAAATACCTAGACGAAAAGAATTCTCCTTTCGAATTCTTTTGTTGGTTTTTTTTTAATTCTTTTTTTATATTATTTCTTACTCATTAAGAATGTCGATTAACGAGGTTCCCTTTCCCCTTCCAACCCCAAACCAACCTATCTCTTCTAATTCTTCTCTCCTACCGTAATATCGAAGAGAGATAAATTATCTTCCAATTTTCGCGGGGGCCCTGCCACGAAAGCAAAGATAATATCAAAAAAAAAAATAAGAAAAAGAAAGAAAAAAAAGGAAACAGAAAAACAAAAGGAAGAAATAAGAAAGAAAACCGAAAAAAAAATCGAAGAAAGATAAAAATAATCGAAGAAAAGAAGTGAAGTGTGAAGGGTAGAAAAGAAGATGGGAAGGAATGAACTTATTAAAAGTACAAATAGGCGTGGATGTTAAACGAATGGCAGGGAGAAGCACACACCGTGCTTAACGCGCATTATACAAGGTGGATAAAACATTGTCTAGTAGCGGTGGCGCTTAACTCGCCGTGAAATTGCTACGAGTCGAACTGACGCCGGGTCCTAAAATTCGCATAGTCATTCGCGGTTCTCTTTTCTTTTCTCTTCCTTTCTTTTTTTTTTTTTTTTTTTTTTT
>NW_014569590.1:534053-636458 GCF_001313835.1 Polistes canadensis
TTATTATTTCTATGCAATTTGTTTATCGTACGAAGATAATGGTAAAAAAAAGAAAAAGAAAAAAAAATATGAAAAGGATTAAGGAGTATAGTTGTCGAAATCACAGCATGATGTTTATCTCATTCGTGTATTCGTGATAGTTTATTCGTTTGTCCTTAGCCGCTTTCGGCACCTGCCGACTAATTGTTTTTCCTGCCACGAGGATTCTAATTAATAAGAGAAGGATCACCGCATGCGAGATCCCGTCGGCACTCTGATCCTCTCCTTACCTGTGTCTAACCACTGATCGATGAATATTTGATTATTCTCGAAAAGCATCATTTCTCTCTGTTTGAACTTGTAAATCGGCTGAGCACCCGAACCACAGCGGGATGTCGCACCCGCTGAAGAAAAAAAAAAAGAAATAAATATTAGTGTTGAATAGACGTATCGTTGTTTTCACCGAATGCATGAACAAATTCAAAACTTTCATTTTTGGAAAACAAAAATAATAAAAGGAGAACATTTTGGGAGATGGTGTATTTGAAAAATAATTGAATAAGTTATTTTAAGTAATTGTAATATTTTATTAATAAACCTAATTAGACGTATGAAGATTTATTTGGATATAATTAATATTTTAATATTGTATTTGAGATATTTATTGTTTATCTATTTATAATTAAATATTGATATATTAAGGTGAATTATATTTTTTTAATGAGAAATAAGTATATTTAATATGCAGTATACATATAGTTTTCAAATAAACAAATATACATTTATTTAATAATTATATATTGAAAACATTTTGTTTTCCAAGAATGAGAAAAAATTCAACGAAGCAGAAAAAAATATATTATATATAAAAAAAAAAACTAAATATGAAAGAAAATGATGATCATTGTCTTCTTGTGACATAGTTTTTCTCTCTGTCTCTCTCTCTCTCTTTTTTTTCTCTCTTTAAGAATCGTTTCCGTTTGTCGTTCTTTGTCGCGCTGAAGCACTCGTTCAATTTGTCAGCAAGGAGAGTGTACAATACCGCAAACCAAGTTCGAAAGTCGTTGCTTCCTGTCGCGGCGAGAAACCGCAACCGCTTCCCAGGAGCAACGAATTCTCTAGACGATCGTCTTTCCATGGAATTCTTGCTACGATTTCCTCGCGTTTCCTTCGTTCTCCTGTTATTAGGGGACATTATCCTTCTTAGAGAATACCATGGGTGGCCTTTTTACTTCACAGTAAATACAAGTAAACAGTCAACAGGATTTTTGTTTCTATCGAATATATTATATTTTCAAGTGAGTGTACCAATTTATGGGGGTTTATTTTTTGTTATGTTATTTAAAAAAATTGATTTCCCAATACACAACCCTAAACAATTAACTCTCAACATCAAATGTGCAATTAATTGTTCATAAATAAGAATTCTAACGAAAAAAAGGGATCATTATGGTTATCGTAAAATTTATTTTCCAATCTATCAACTATAAACAATTAATACGATCTTAATTGTTCATCTTTGAATTGAAACTTAAATTATTTTTTCGCATTGTGTCAAAAAAAAAAAAAAAAACAAAATAAAAAAGAAACGTGCAACGAATCGTTGTGAAAAGGAAGAATTCTCATTGAAAAGAAATCTCATAAAACCATTTGATGGTCCCATTGATTCCACGAAAAGATGCAAGGTCAAAGGTGAAACGAAGTTAAAAACGAAAGAAGGAAGGAAGGAAGGAAGGAAGGAACGAACGGGTTGGAAGAATCAGATCGTATCACGTTTTCGGTTTGTTTGCCTTTACCATGAGATAATTGATTCTCCGGCAATCTTTTTAAAAGAAGACTTCGAGAACGATCAATCACCGGACTTCGAATCCTCCAATTTCTTTTTCTTTTTATATTCATTCTTCTCCCTCTCTTTTTCTCTTTAACTATTGTTCAATTTTTTAGTTGGACCAACTACCTCGAGGTCATGTTAATCGGTTAACGAAGAACTTTCGAACGATAATATGCCTGAAGGTGTATACAGAAGTTAGTTGTCTTTAATTTCGTTGATAATTATCCTGCAAGTGTGTCGAATTTATTTTTACATTTATTTTCCTAACTCGATAGAGAGCAAGTATTATATTTTCAACGTCGTAGATTATTAAACATTTAGCAATATAAATCATGGCTCGTTAGTAAGCTCCTTTGATGTCCGTTATTACTTTAACTTCCTTACAACGAAAGCATTTGAAGTGATCGGATCGTGAAAGTGTCAGTGATCGGTGATTGCAGAAAATTTCTCTCTTTCTCTCTATCTTTCTCTTATCTTTCTCTTTCTACTCGATGCAACCAAACGAAAAAGGTAGCTTGTGCATAGACTGGTCTGTAGATACCTCAGTCGTTTCTAACACACATATATATATTCTAACACCGTTCTAACGTTATTGCAACGACTAAGTACCTATCCATAGAAGAAAAAAAAAAAAAAATTACAAAGAATGATGATGAAGAAGAAGAGAGTAGAAGGAAATCTTAGTGTTTCCGTGCTGAAGCAGATGTTCGCGACTCGTTATTACTCTCATGGCACAGCATCGCAATAGAAGACACCCATCAATTTGCATCTCATCCAAACGTCATCACCAGATCGAACGAACGATCATCGTTTTTTCTCGATAGACACGAATCCGTATACACTATCGGACAAAACTTAACAATCCGAACGAGAATTCTAAGAAACGGACGAATATTTATGAGGGAAAACAAATGAGAATGCCTTTTTTCGAATGTCAACGAAAATTTTCTTTTTCTTTTTTTTGTTAAAAAAATCCTGCCCTTATTTTTAAGTAATCCTGGCGTATTAGTATTTCGAAGGGATTTCTAATGGAATATTTTTTCTTCATACATTTTTGGTAAATTTGTTGTTGCCAATGATGTACAAGTTTGGAGATAATTTGTCGTAAAATTTTTAGTGTAAGAATTTATGAACAATACAAAGTTAAATTGAACATGTTTTTAATTGGTATAGTTTATAATATACAAAATATTTTACATTTTAGAAACGTTTTCACCGCAAACAAACTTATCTTCTATGTTTTCCTCTAACTGTTTTGTTACTTTTTATAACGAGTACGAAAGTAATACATATATTATGCGTGTACAACGTAAAAACCTACGTGTTGTGTTTTTATTCTGGAAATGAGTATGAGATAGAATGAGAGACAGTTGTTTTTGTGGTTAAAAGGATATTCTTTCTCTTTCTTTCTTTATCTCATATTTTTTTGTTCTAATAATAAGTTATATCAATGAGATAGTACTGTCCTCCCGTGTTTACATTATAAATATGCAAATGTTATGTTTTTATTCGATGCGTTGGAAAAAGTGAGACAATTTTAACCGCAAGCAAACTACTTCTCTTCTCTCGCGTTTATTTTTTTATTGTTTTTGTAAAATTACGTGTGTTTCTCGTATAAAAGGAACGACGTATATATTTACGTTGATCCTAAAAGTTTCATGTGTTTTCTTACAATTAATTTTACCTACGAAATACTATTAATTTAATATTATTTTTCTTTTACACAATTAGTTTAATTACTGTTCTATTACATTTTTTTTTCTATAAATTATATTTAATTTTATAAAATAAAAGATAGTATATGTCCGTATAAAACTTAACTGAGATAAATATATTAAAATAAATAAAAATTAATAATTATAAAATGTTGTGTGTGTGGGTGTATGTGTACTTATATAAAAATCATATAAAAAAAAGCAAGAAATTTTTGCAATAACTTTATAAAAAAATACTTACACATTGAAGCTAAATATTTTATATTTTATATTAATGTATGCCCAAAAGAGAGAAATAGGGTCTTTGATCATAGATATACTATTTCTTTTTCTTCTTTTCTTTTTTTTAAATATTCATATCATAATAAAAATCATCATACTTGTACTATCGTAAATATTATATATATTTTTGGATGAGTGTGCGAAAGAGATAGAAAAAGAAAGAAATTATGCAGGTGGTCCGATAGATTCTAAATAAATGTTGCAAGAGTGCGAATTGATGGGTCTTCTTTTCACCTTTCTTTTTTTCTTTTTTTTTTCTTCTTTTCATTGTTTTTGTTTTTTCTTTGTGTTTAAGTCTTCTACTCCTTTTTTACCTTCTTTATTCAGGTGTAATCTTCACTTGCGGTTTCGGAGAGCCGATCAACGTCTCGTACGTTTCTCGTAGGCGCATGATCTTGTTGGTTTAGCGATATTATCGATAATTCGACAATCGAAGGACGATACGGTGTGTTCTTCAGCCGACGGCGGCGGTAGAACAGTTCCCCATTAAACCACGTGTACCCATTACGTGTATCCCTTTTGCTTCGTGGCGAGTTCTTCTTTGATTCTTTCAAGTTGTAAGATCGTGTCGGAGCTTTTTCGTACCGGACGATCAATCTACCCAACTACCATCAATCTCGGATCGTGAAAATAACATTTTTCTTCTGTTTTATTATTTTTATGCACGATTGAATAAATATTTAAGAAAAAAAAAGAGTGTCTCGAATTATATCAAATTTTTTTTGTAAACATATGTTTCGTACCATGGGAAATAAATATTTTTAATAATCATCTCTCTAGGTTTGTATCATATTTTAATTTTTATTATTTATATTTCAATTAAAATTTGTGTACAAAAATTATCTCGACTTTTATCGTTTAATTTGATTCTTTATTATTAATTTTGGATGAATTTTTTTTGTTTCTTTTTTTTGTTGTTTTCTTTTTTTCATATAACATTAGAAACGAGAGAAGAAAAAAAGGAAGATAAGGGAAGGGAATAATATCAACTCGATTTCGATCGTTTAAAATAAACAGGAGTCGTTCTTAGTCGCTCGAATGTGGTGAGTTTCTTTTTGTTTTTTATCTTTTTTTTGTTCTTTTTTTTTTCCAAACCGCAGACTACTTCCTTCGATTCTTTAACGAGATCCCAGTTTTCTCGGTGCTCGGTGAACCGAATTGTGCTCCAATTTGTCGTCGATTTCTTTGTCGAAACTTTGCGTACACCGCATAAACTCCATTCGAGCTACGAATGATCAACCCTTCGTAGAATGAAGCGTTTCTTTGCTTCAAAGACCACCATAATGATACTCCCCTCAATTGCGTTCAACGAACGATTAAAGAAAAAAATCAGAAATAATAATAATAATAAACGAAAAAAATTTCGTCTCTCGGTAAGACGTAGGAAAAACCATTTCCGATAATACCAGCATCCAAAAATAAAATTGTACGAATGATATTTACTTGGTAAAATAATTATTCAAGAATATATTTCTCTTTTTAAATATATAAAATTAAATAGCAAGACAGAAAATATATTTAAATTTTTCTTCTTTTTTTTGTTAAATTGTACGAATATAAAAAAAAAAAACAAAAAAGAAAAAAGAAAATTAATAAGATTTAAATAAATCTCTATGATATATATATATATATATATATATATATACAGAAAAGAAATATAAAAAAAAAAAAAAAAGAAATAAAACATACTTTAAAACGTGTTCCCCATCAAGAAACATGCGCACCAACTGGCAATTAATAGTTCCAGATCTCTTCTTTTTATTATTAATAAAAAGGAATGAAGATCGATACGATCGAGGATCGTGCTATTTTTCGAACATACAAAGTGAGAGAGTTCTCGTAAGGAAAGAAAAAAAGGTACAAAACAAAAAGATCCAATAACAAGAAAGAATACGATTTGATATAAGAAAAAAAAATATTGAAAAAAATAAAGGGTTGGAGGAAGAGGAGTAGGAGTAGGAGGTGGTAGAGGAGGTGGAGAAGATCTTTTTGTCTTGGCCTTTCTCAAGTTTGTAAGAAGTAAAATCGAGAGGGGGTGGGAGGGTGGGATGGTTAAGATTAACCAATCAAACGGATGTTGCCACCGTACAATAGCGTTCTTAATGAGTGTTAGCCCGATCCCTTATCGATCAACGATCTCCACCATACAATTCTTTTCTCTTCTCTCTCTCTCTCTCTCTTTCTTTTCTTTCATGTAGAGTAGGTATCTGCTGTCTTCTTGCAGGATCCAACTTTATCGTTACCACCACCATCACAAACAAGCATTTGCTTCTTGGTCATCCCTTTCGAAGAAATAACAATAGTCTATATATAAGGTAGCCAGACGATATCTATATTTCCATGCAAAAGGGGTCCCCCTTCTTCTTTTGTATCACGGTGGCAGAATGGTAAAATAAGAAAGAAAACAATAAAAAGAAAGAAAAAAAATGAAAAAGAAGAAGATGATATTATATAGGTATAGTCAGTCGATCGATCGATAATGACGTCGTTCGTTCAGATCTTTGTAATGAGAAGGGTGTGAACGTGTTGGTAGAATCAAAGTGGGTAGCTCTAACGAAAATTGGAGAGTTCGATGCTGGGTTTGATGATATATTATATATATGTATTGTATATATTTTCTTTTATTCAGATAAAGGATTCGTATAATATTATTTTATTATCTGTTTTCATCTATATATTATTATATATGTGAATGTAGTATAATAATAATTATAGATTTTTATTAGGTATACCTATGAAATGATGTTTGTTCAATGAGATTAATCCGATTTTTATTCTTTCACTCATTTCAATTTTGTTCTAATATATTTAAATCGATAAAGGTTTATAACGTAATACTCTAACAATCGAATTTCTATCTTACAAACATATTTAAATAATAAATTAATAAAAAACACATAGAATATGTAATTTTTATAGGATACCAAATTAAAAAATCATATATTCAAGAAGAATATCCAAATTTTTGATGTTATATCTTTCAATAAATAAGAACAAGTGCACAATACTTTAACAATTGGATTCCTATGAAACATTTTGTATTCATAAATTATTAAAATTGCATAATGATAATTTGTGAAGAATATTAAGTTGGGAAACACTGTATATTAAAAAAGAGTATCCAAATTTCTTTTCTCTCTCTCTCTCTCTCTTCCATACTCTTCCATTCTCATCGCAAAAAGTTTGATTTAATTAACTATTTGTAAGAGTCGGCGTCCGTTGGAGGTCTCGAGTTTAAATTAATCCGAAGTTTTCTTACACCTCTCTCGTAAGACTCGAGAAAGGGAAAGAATAAGAATAAGAATAAGAATAAAAATAAAAATAAGAAGAAGAAGAAGAAGAAGGTTGCTTGAAATAAATAAAGAAAGAAATAAATAAAGAAAGAAAAATAAAGGGAAAAGATAAAGAAGAAAAGATATACATCGAGCTCATCCCATCCCGATGATTCGGCGTAATGGGGTAGCTCCATAGGGGGCGTGGCTACGGCTAATGACATCATCGTGACGTAATCGTTTCCTTTCAGTCATTGTGTACCAAGACACGGTAAGAACAACGCCGTGAAAACGAGATCACAATGGTCGCCGACCCAACTTGATATCCAACTTATATATATATATATATATATCTCTCTCACTCTCTTTATTTTTGATATTTTTTTTTTTTGCTATCTCAACGCTCACTTCCATGAACGACGATCCGTTCGCGATCGATCGATGATCCACGATAAATCGATACCCGTGAGATAGATATCTTTTTGGGCATAACGAATTCTTAACATGATTCGTATATACTTGGAATTTAGTTTATTCCTCGTTAAAATACGATAGCTTTATAATCTTCCTTTATTCATACATTTTAAATATTAACCCCCCCCCCCATCCCGGTAATACATTTGAATAATTTTCTTTTTATTTTTTCGTTAGTAATTATTTCTTATAAAATAGATATTTATTCGTTGTGGATTGGAATTTTGTATCGTATGCTTGTTAAAATCGGATTAAATTTATTTTAGAATATTATAAATAATTGCAATATACGATCTGTAATCGAAAAATCAATATTTTTACGTTTAGTATTCTGCATTATTTAATCTGTCCCACTGTAGTAACTAACAACTGTTCGTATAAAAATTCTATTTAAGTTTTATCGAATGTAAAACACCATTTTTTTGTAAACATCGCGATATATAATGTTTTATCTATCAATAGTTTTGATTGATTATTTCGAAATTTGTCTAAACACACGTCCAATATATATTTTCTAATTCCTTTTAATTAAACTGACAGCAAATAGTCGAATCATCTAAGATTGATGAATATTCATCAAGATCCCAAGGATCACGATCGAAACTCGATTAAAGCCTCTTTACAAAAAACAAAAAAAAAAAACAAAAAGAAAAGAAACAAAAACCCAAAAAGAAAGAAAGGTACGAAGAAAACTAACTTACACGCTCATAAATTCTTGCTCAAAAGTATAAAGCACGCGTACAGTACACATGTGTGTAAAGTTATACAAAAATATTAATATACCTATATATGTGTTCGTGTGTAAAAGTTGAAAGGTTTTTAGTCGAGTCATTAACTGCATGATATGTTCTAGTATGAAACTAATAAAGATGAAAACAGAGATCGATATGTTTCTCGAACATTCTATCACTAAACTCTCACAAAGTGGCTATTATAAGTGTAACGTTCACTATAGTCAAGTTATAAAAGGAACACATTAAAGTATATACTCGTGTAAAGAGACTTAGAAAGAGTGTGTGTGTTTGTGCATACATGTGTGTAAGAGAGAAAGAGATAGAAATAAAGGAAAATGGAGTAGTAGCAGTTCGTTGATAATTATTCGTAGCTATGGTTAACCGTATGTAATTTCGAGAGTCGGTAGCTGGCAATCGATCATTCTGGATCGGATACGGGCTGCTACATACGAGACAGTGGCCCGGAGGATATACCAAAGTCTTTTTCCTCTCGTAAAAGATAGAAAGAGTAAGAGAGAGAGAAAGAGAGAGAGAGAGAGAGAGAGAGAGAGAGAAAAAAATAAATAAATAAAGAAGAGATAGAGTAAAAGGAGGTGGAGTTACGGTGAAACCGAAGATAACTTCTCCGCATGGGGTAGTCGTAATTATCGAGACACGAACGGTCAATGATCCCAACCAGAGAAACGTTTTCTTCTACTCATCTTGCTGCATCATCCTTGATGTACTACGCGACTGACTACGAAGAAATTCCGATATATACTTCTACTTCAAAAGCAATCGCTTCCAATTTCAATACCTTAACGGTGGAACGTAACACGACCGTCTACGTTCTTCACTCAAACGAACGAGGGCTTTTTCATTTGGAGATTACTACTTTAATTTTTTTTTTTCTTTTAATTCTATGTTAGTTTGTTTTCTTTCTTTTTTTTTTTTATCTTTTTTTTTTTTTAATGTTAAAGAAAGAAGCATCAACAACCTATACCCGTTTATCATTCATTTTGTAATTATTTATAATTAATAATTTTTTCATTTTTGATATATATTTAAATTGGTAAAAAATTGATTATTACTTTTGATTGGTTATGTTATATATAAATGTACGTATTAAAAATCGATATACTTTGAGTGTTTAAAAAATATAATAGAAAAGTACCGTTATCATTTTATTGGATATAAGAAAATTTACTATATCATTAAAATAATGATTTTCTAACGGATGTGTGTGTGTATAAAATGCAATTAGAAAATAACAATTTAAATGTAAAAATGCGGATCGTAAAAATCCAACGTTTATGTTATTTATAAAAATAAAATGATTTACATGCATACATGGTGGTATATACTATATATTTGTATGTGTGTTTGTGTCTGTGTGCGTAATTTCGTGCGTGCACCTCATATATTTTTGATATTAATTATATTCGATCGAATGAGAAGATATTCGACGGCCATTTTTTATCACTTTAGGCTGAAGCAATAATTTGACGGAGAATTACTGAAAAATCGATTAACAGCAACGCCAGAAATTTTATTTTATTATCTCATCGACATGATCGATACCTTATACCTTACCCCCGTATATACACACACACACACATACACCTATATATATATATATATATATATTTAACTTGTTCACATCGGATCGAGTATTAAAAAAGATTCGAAAATACTTGTCGTCGGTGTATAACAAGTTTTATCATACGTTCGAATCAAATTTTCATATCTTTTTGTCAGATGTTTTCGCAGGAAGAGTGTTTCTTAAGTGTTAACGGATTTCTACTTTTGTATTTATAAAAAGATCGATGAAATCGATCCTCCTCGATCGTTCATTCTTCTCTTTTTTTTCCCCTTTTTTTTCTCCTTCTTCTTCTTCTTTTCTTTTCGATCGCATAGTTGTGGTTTCGTACCGCACACACGAGAGAACAAATTCCGCTTTAACTGGATTTTTCACCGATAAATCAGTTTAAATAAGTGCATAGCAGATCGAGGCGTGGTTAATGAAGCATCGAAAAATACCAACGTGTCAGTCTTGTCGATAATAATCGATAATTTCCAATCAGTCTTCTTTCATCGTTTATAACGTTACGGTTTTACAAAGAAACGAAAATAAATCAAATAAAAAAAATGGATTAAATTTGGATAGAAAAAAAAAAATAAGGAATATAAATTGAAGAATTTGATACGTACCTACTGTTGAAATATTTAGAGAAAATTTTTATTTTAGTTTTATATAATTTATTTTAAATTTAATATATTATTTTACTTTTGTGTGTCAACATTTTCATAGAATTTATTTCGATCAAAGTTATAAATTAACATTTATAGATTATTCTTTTTTTTTTTGTAATGATTGATTAAATCCAATGTAATATTTTGTTTTAAATATTCAAATATAATAATTTAATCTGGTAGATTTTTAATTACTTTTTTATGATAAATAATTTAATTCTTTTTAATTTCACGTATGCAAATGTATTTAAAAAACAAGAAATACAGATAAGTATTTAAATTAAGTCTTTCTATGGCGAGATTGATCATATTTAAATTTATTTTGATTTAGTCTTAATTGTATTGATATTTAAAAACACCGTATGATTAATAAATCTTATTTATTCAGTAAATCTTACAATTAATTTAAAGAAGATAACGCCTAAATAAACACAGTTATAGATTATTATGTATAATAATATAATGATTGATTATCTCTAATCTACTTTTGGTGTTTTGTTAATTATGTTATGTTAAGTGTGTACGTTTAAAGAATCTAATTAATACATTCGATAAATCTTGATCAAAAAAAGATAATCAAAAAACTTTTTTAAAATTCTTATCACTCAAATGAAAAATGAAGAATGAAAAAAAATTCCCGATTCTCGTTTGTTATAAAGATTCAATCTAAACGATTAAAATATTACCGCGCAATTTATCAGATAATTTAGAATATAAATAAAAGTTTCATTCTTAAAAAGTTTATCGTTCCAGATCGCAAAATTTGCTGACGGTTATTTGCTTACTAATATTTTTAAAATTCATGTTACATAATTATCAACAAACTCTAATCAAAATTCTTCCCTGAAGATATTACAATTCCGTATGATTAGATATATATATATATNATATAAAAAAAAAGAATGATCTAATAAACATAAATGTATGATAAAATATTCCAACTCGTAGGATACTTAAACGTTTTATTCATCGTGATTAGACGTTGTTAAATGTCAAACGATCTTAATGTATCATTAAACGAATATTTGAATTTAAGATCAACTCCTGTCTAATTGTCTATTTTTTCATAGAATATTTAATCGATCTTACGTTGTGATAGATATTTATTATTATATATTAATCGTTACAATTTAATATGGGACTCAATTAATTCTCAGCTAAAAACTTTATATATTGTGTCAAATGAAAACTAAATTACGTATGTAAATATGTATGTTGTTTTTGTTATATAAAAGATAATTGGCAACTGTCAATGTTTATCTGTAATGAATCAATGTAAATTATAGTTTACGTATCGGGAAATCAAATTCTGTATTCAGTTACATTTTCTATACAATTTGCAAATGCACACACGAGTTTTAAATATTCTCTAAAAAAATAATAAGAAAAATATTTTCATAATCAATAGAACAGAAATAAAATAAAGAACAAATTTCTATTAAAAATAAACAGATAAATACAGAAAAGAAATTTTGAACTGTAAACTGCAAACACTTCTAAAAACCCTTCAAATAATAATTTAAAAAATTACAAAAAAGAAAATATTCTATAATCTATAAAAACAAAACAAAAATTTCTATTAAGAATAATCAAATAAATCCATAAGAAACTGTGAGCATTGAACTATGAATACTGAAAAATCCTAAAAACTCTTCAAACAATAAGAAAAAACAAAAAAAAATCAACAAATTATTAATAATCCAATCATTTTAAATAAAAAAAAAGACGAAAATACGAGCCGAAAAATATTCTACAATGTAGCCGAAGTAAAACGGCAATCAGTATAGTATAGTTTGAAAACAGGTCGATCGGAGGCGTAGCCTTTCTCGTTTTCTGATTGGTTGATTTGTAAGTGGTCAGCCATTGGCGGACGAGTGACGTGGCTAGGCGTGTCGAAGGCGGCCGGTTTAAAGTGCTATGAGTCGTCAGATGGGGAGAACCCATTCGAAAGCTATAGGAAAGGAAGTATACATATATATATACATATATGTGTTTAAATGTATATATGTAATATGAATGTATGTATGCGAATGTGTGTGTGTGTGTGTATACGAGAAGGAAAGGAAGAAAGGGTAAAAGTGAGTGAAGTGAATGAGTCAGAGAAAGATAGAGATAGAAAAAGAGAGAGAGAGAAAGAGAAAGAGAGAGAGAGAGAGAGAGAGAGAAAGATAGATTGTCGAATGGTGGGGGGAAGAATCAGCTTAAGTTCTCTTCCATCTCAAGTTGGCTACGAAACTGTTCTCACACACCGGTTCGCGCAGTCGCGTCGTACTCCTCGTGTCTCCACTACACGTTCGTTTTCTCCTCTTCTATCTTCTATTTAGAGACGTGTCATCGAGTGATATCCTCGTGCCTTGTTACCACCACCTCCTCCTCCTCCTCCTCCTTCTCCTCCTCCACCACCACCACCTCCTTCTCTTTCTTCTTCTTCTTCTTCTTCTTCTTCTTGTTTTTCTTCTTCCATCTCCTCTTATTCTTCCCCCTTCAACTACTTCTCCATCCCTCTTCCTCTTCTTCTTCTTCTTCTTCTACCTCTTCTTCTTCCTCCACCTTCTTCTCCTTCTCCTCCTCCTCCTCACCATCCTCTTCTTCTGCTTCTACTTTTTTTTTTTTCTATCACATTCACCCTTTTATCACCCTTCCTTCTATACCACTCACTCACTCACTCACTTTATTCTATATCATCCTCTTAAATTTGTGAATTATTTTTGTTTCCTTCTTGATTCCATTGATTTTCTTTCATTTTTATTTTCGCGTGTTTCTCATCGGTTGATTCCACGCAGGTGGCGCCTACTAGGTGTTGGTTTTTGTTTTTACATAACTTATACTTGTTTATTTATTTATTTATTTATTTATTTATTTATTACTGACGTTTAATTTATACGCGAGTTCGTTCACGTGATCGTGTTTATAATTCGGCTCGTGGACTTTTTATTTTTGTGTTTATTTTGAAAAAGAACAATTTTCGCTTTCGCCGAAGTGGAAGTCGATCGGCGAAGAACCTGCCCGAAGAAGGTGCAGGAGGTGAAGGAAGAGGAACCAAAGGAGGAAGGAATTTCGAAAGGAATTCTGTCGGCTAATCAAGGTTTGTTCGGATTAGTATTTAAATTCTTTTTGTGTTTATTAAAGTGCAGGGATTGGCTTTTTAACTGGTGTTACATTTAAACAATTGTTATATAATATAAAACTATTATTAAAATTGTTACTTTAAAGACAAATTTTACTATTCCAGAGAAATTTGTTGACGCATTATTTCGAAACACTTTAAATAAATTTTTAATCAATATTTATAATAAAATATCGGTGCATACGTTTTTTTGTTTTTTTTACTCTACAACGTTCATGAGCGTGTTTGTTACTTTGATGTTTTATTTAGAATGCAAACAACTTCTAAATTGTTCAGAGAAGTACTGCAATACAAGAAATTGTCTATCAGTGCATGCACTATTTTTTTTGTCTTCTAACGAATAGATAAGAACGTTTGTAGGATTGTTTGTTGCTTTGATGTTATGCTTAGAATACAATCAAATTCTAAATTGTCGTTTTAGATGAATATTTCAATGTTAGAAATGGGTTGTTGTTGCGTTATTAGGCAAATATTTGAAATCAATTTTTAATCAATATACATGAAACAATTATAACAAATAATATTTTATATCAAACAACTGCTGAATATTTATTTTACAAAATATCGATATCAAATATTTCATAATACCGTTAGTACTAACAAATAAGCGTGTCAAAAATTTCTTAGTTTGATATTGATCCAACAAATTATTGTTTAATATAAATGACTTTGTTCGTAATTATAAAAATAAATCTAAATATTTCGTCGATTTTTATTTTCTGTTTTTTTTTTCTTCTTCTTTCTTTTCCAAGTAAATTTGAATGAATTTTTTTTCATTATTAATACACAAAAGATCGATTCGTCGTTTAGCTTTGAGCGATTTGTCAGCCATAATGGATCGCCACGGTGAGTCCGACAGGTTCCATTACAATCGGATTTTTCCTTCCGGGCTCTAACAACTTACGTCCGAGCTTAATTGGATTTTATTTGTTTAAGCTTGAGTTTCTCCGGCGGCCTTCGGCCAATCAGTATCGCGCGACGCTTATAATATACTCTTACTCTCTTTTCAAATCCCCCGTAGGCACTTTTCTCTCTACTACCTCTTTCGTTCTTTCTTATTTTTTTGTTACATCCTTGATACAGTTCATTTGCATAAATATAATAACAACGAACGATTCGTCTATTTATTTCAACTATAATATCTAATAGAATAGCATACATTTTTCTTCAACTTGTTCTTCATTTCATGAAAGGATTATTATATTTCATTTCTTCTTCTTCTTTTTCTTTTTTTTTTTTTTTAATTATTACTTTATTGAGATAATTTCTAATAGGTTGTTGTGTATTTGTTATTAATTTATTTTCTTTATATTACATTTAATGGGAACAAGGAATTAACCTTTAACGATGGACCCCGTGTAACTTTGAAATTACATGTCAATTAATTTATATTAGTTTTTAATGCAATTTTTTTCACCAATATTGCATCATATATAGTATTTCATAATCTTTATTTTTTATACCAGTTATCAATTCTAACTCGAATTATGTGAGTTAATTTAGTATCTTTACAAAATTGTTCTTTCGTATCATATATATATATATGCTAATTGAAATTTTTTTATTCAATGTTATATAAATTGTTTCGTAATTATGGATAGATAAAAATATCTAGGGATAAGGATCGTGATAATAATTATCATTGTTGAAATATCGTTGACATGAAAAACTTACGGACCTAATTGCGCGTTTCTTTAAAATATACTTAACGACGTTGAGTTATAATTATTTAAAAGAACGTCTTTATCGACTGATATAATTATTGTAAATATTCATTTTTTTTTTTGGGGCTTAATCTCTGACAAGTATTTATTCAGAAAGTGAGTAATAACTCGTCACGCAAACATTGTGTTTTTCTATATTTGTAATTCTTCTTTCGAAAGACAATAATATTTCACATTAAATGAAGCAATAACAAAAATTATTTTGATAAATTAATTAATTAATTCCACGAAAAATGTTTTCTTTTTTTTTTAAATCATAAACGAAAGAATAATGAAACACAAAAGAAATAAGAAAAATAAATCTTACAAAAACATTATTAAATATTTCTACGGAAATAAAATCTAAAGGCTCAGGGCTAAATTAGAATCGATTAAGTTAATTCGAATATCTTCAAAGTTTCGAGTAGGGTAAAATTAAAATTGCAAATAGGATTGTGTGCGATAATTTATGAGAACCGATGGGAGAAATGGGGAAGTGAACAAAATCAACTAAAACAAAATTCATAATTGTTGACTTTAGGAAGAAAGAAAGATAGAAAAAGAGAGTGATTAACATAATTAAAAATTATACCTACTTTTCTCGTTTTGTGTTTTAAATTTTCTATTTCTTTTGTTGTTGTTGTTTCTTTTTCTATGTTATTTTGATTTCATTTTTTTCTTTTTAGTTTTTGAAGCAAAAGTCAGTGTGCCCTTCGGTGAGATTATGAGTAATGCGTTCTCGGGCACGTTCTTCACGCATTTTTCTTTTCCTTTTTGACTCGTAATCCCTCTTTTCTCTTCGTCCACCTCATTCGTCCACCATAGTCGTCGTCCTTTCCACAGGACGCTGATAGAGAGCAGCTCTCTTCTCTTGGGCACGGTCGTCCCATTAGCGTAATGGCTCTTGCGGTATAGTCTTCGCATTTAACTCAACAAATTTCTCTTTCGTCTTCACGTAGAGTGTTAACAAATTCGGCTTCTTATTCGCACCCTTTTCTTCAACTCTAAAATCGATGTCATATATTTCATATATTATATATTATATATTATTCACATATTATACATATATGTATTTCAAATTGGAAATATTCAACTTCTAACTTTTTTCGTATCCAATATAATACTCGAATTCTACGAATTTCTCGTAATTTTTATTTTCATTCTTTTTTTGATCATTTATATATAATATATATTCGATTTATTTTTTAAATATAAAATCGTTGCTTATGATTTGATTCAACAAATTATTTTTTTTATTTCATTAATGAGGATTTATGAGAATTTTGTTTAATTTTAATCATTTACGTATCGGGTTCGTGTATTCATATCAGGAATTTTTATTTGTGAGTGTTGTGATCTTTGATTGAAATGTTTATTATGAAATTTGTGTTAGACAAATGGCAATAGGCATTTAATAATACACCTTCTATGAATTATATGTACAAAAATGCATTAAAAACTCTTGACCAAAGATAAAAACTAAAAAAAAAAAAAAAGAATTGTTTCCATGCAAGGCTCACAACTTTTCAACCCACTCACATATAAATACAAATATTTGTACCGTGTATAAAATTGACATTTATTGAAATAATAAACAAGTAAAAAAAAAAAAACTATGGAAAAAGATATTAATTAATATTTCGATTAACTTTAAAGTACACCTATAAGATATTTATTTTAATTGCATCAATTTTGAGAATTGATTAAAAATAAATGGATAAACAAAAATTAATTAAGGGGATTAGTAAAGTGTTAGAAAATTAGAAAAAGGATCCAAGAATGTACTTCCAAGAGTGACTGTACTTGTTCCTCGTAGTACGGTATAAGTTCTGATAGGGAGGGCAGGTTTTAATAAGAGAAGGATTGAGAGCTCCGTTCTCTCGTAGCCTTAGTACCACGAACCGGTGGTGATGGTGGTGATGGTGGTGGTGGTGGTGGGCTCTTTCCTTCTCGCAGGACGACGAGATAGCAACAATAAATAACTTGTTCCTCTTTCTCTTTCTACCAGCTAAAAGCATCCTACCAGGTTTGCGATCCTTGCCACCCGGTTTTCATTCGCTAAAGGTACGACAACGCGTTTTATTCTTTATTATTTACTTTTCTAAGAGTCTTGTCTGTTAGGGTTGCGATTAGCTTGAGATTATACGTCTTAACTTTATGAAAGATTCTAATTCATAGTATACCCAATCAGTTAACGACGTTTCAATCCAAACGTTTATCGAATCTATATTGAAACTTTCAATTATTCTTCGACAAAAAAAAAGAAAAAGTAAAAATATTAATGATTGTTTTTATTTGTCGATCACCCCTCGTGGTTGAGATGTATACAAAAATTTGTTAAAGGAAAAAAGCAAAGAAAAAAAATTGACGATTCGATTAATGAAATATTATTAAAGTTCTTTTTTTAGATTGAAAATAGAAATATAAATTCTTAATGGATTTCTTCTGAAGAAAAATCAGGTATCAAAGTTATGTTGGGTTTGGCCATTAAAGTGAAACTACCGAGATCGTATCTAACCCGTTCGTGTGAAGAAAAAAAAAAGGAAGAGAACAAAAAAAAAAAGAAAAAGAGGTCTGAGAAAGAGATGTAGAGATGACTAATTACGTATTTCATGAGTCACGATTAGAAATAGGATTTTGAAATGAGAGAAAATCGTGGATAATATAATGTAAGTTTTAATAATTATCTGTTTGGCACCATTTATTCAAATGATATCGTTCTCAAATTGTCTATCAATATCAATTCGATTAATTTACCTATAAGAAGAAAAAAAAAAATAATCAAGCAAAAACAAAATTTATTCATTCGATTTCACAATGTGTTCGTACAAAACAGCACATTACTCGCAACCGGAAATTGATCCTATTCAAAGATAAATTTGATTTCGTAAGATTAACGGAGAACGGTAAGCGTTGGGTACCGGACCGAAACCTTTCGAAAAGTGCTGCCGAAGATATATTTTTTTTTTTATCTTCCCGATCACCACGAAGTCGTAAAATTGTTAATAAAGGAAAAAAATAGAAGAGGAGAAGGAAGATGACGAAAATATTGAGAAGGAAATTTGTATATCGATATTTTGATCTAACTAACATAGTTTTCGAATTTAGGTATTTGAAAATTATATACAAAAAACAAATAAATAATTAAAAATAAAAAAGAACAAAAAAGGACAGAGAAGATTAATATCATTCTCGTAAGAAATATTTAAAATGAACAGTAAGCGATCAAGCTTAATAAGATTGAATTGAAATTACGAAAATTATAGACAAGTATGAATTATTTATGATCGAGAGAAATACACGTAGGTGTTGTAAAGTGCTTATAGTGTTGATATAAAAATTGATGGAAGTCAATTACATGAATTTTATCTCATTTATATCGATTAATATTCAATTATTCAAAATCTTATCGTGTTGTTAGTCAAATTCTAGCTTAATCATTATTATTTATCTTGATTTATTTCAATAATCTATATTATATTCGTATTATTTTCATTTAATCCCTTTATTTTATAATTTTCTAATCATGCAAATAAACATTAAATCAATAAATTTCTTATTTATCAATTTTACCGAACGATTTCATTAATAATAATAATAATAATAATAAAATAACGGATATACATAATTGCATGTATTTCTTTCTTTTTTCTTTTTTTTCCAAGATAAAATAATCTCGAACGAAATGATCGTTCAACTATGGCAAACGCAAAATGTAATGTCAGCGATGACGATGATAATGATGATGATGACAATAACAACAACAACAACAACAACAACACAACTACGAGATGCATTTAGAAGGTTGTAAAAATTTTACAACTTTCTGCGGCCGCCCTGTTATTAGTGGGGGTGATCATTCTACTATTTCTTCAGTCCAGCTATCTTTCCAACTTTTTGTTTATTTCTTCTCTCTCTCTCTTTCTCTCTCCTTGTCTCTCTCTTTGTCTCTCTACTTCCATTCTGCTTTTCCTTCGTCTACTGATACCAGTCTAAGTCTAAAGTACACGTTAACTACCTCCTATCGATAACTGCCACTTACCTAACTGCATCACTTCCGGTTTCTAACTACCGTTTAGAAGTTTATGGGTCGCTTCTAACCTTCCTTCTAACCTTTGGATATATCCAACCAAAAGGGAGGGATGCGTGCATACTTAAACAAATTAATGCAATCTTTAGATATGTATGTTTATCGTACGTGCATACGTTTTATGTATTTTTTAAATATTAATACGAATTTACTATGAAAATAGTTATGACAAATTATTTCCAACGTATAATTTTTAATTCGAATTAATTTAAATGTATTTCTTATTTTATCTAAATAGATATATAAACAATTATTTATGTCATTTGGTTATTTGGAAAATAAATAATCGATCGACAATTTTTAGATTTTAATCTGTGACCTCATAATTAATGTTTATGATAAATATTTATTTATGTTTACATCTGTATATGTGTGTATGTGTTGAAATTATGGAAAGCATGATAATAAACGTGTTATTTAAATCAATTTTATATTCATAAACACGTTTTACTTATTTAAAATATTTAATAAATTACATTTATCTTATCTATCAATATTATTTTATTTTGATCTAAATTTTTAACTCAATTGTTTAATATTTTAAATAATTAGCATCGAAATAAATGTTCTATTCAATTTCTATTATTTATTATATTTTGTCTGTTCATCAATTAATCAACAACAAAATTATTCTCCAAAAAAAAAAAATTGTTCGGACAAACTTTTTTTTTTCGAAATATTCCGATTATCCAATCAAACGAATAATTACAGTCACATAAAATTAGTATAAAAACATATACATATCTTCACATATACAAGATGTTTCAAAATAAGTGTATAATTTTCATATTATTTTTAGTGTACGGAAATTACTCTTAAAATTATGCCCGCATGTTTTGAAACACTTTGTATACCGTTAAAATAAACGAATATAATAACGTCTTACACATAAAACTATACGATATTTCAAATCGTTTGAAAAATAATATTTTCTTATCTCTCTCTAATTTTCTTTTTTTTCTTTTTTTTTTATATTAAGAACGTGACAGATAATTGCCATGATCGTTTTCTCTCTGTTTTGAATAGTAATAGTTTGTATTAAGTAACTACAGCTTGATCGTAATAACAGTGAAACGTTGTAGTAAACTAATACTAAGTATTAGAAAATATTTATATTAAAATAAAAGATAAAAAAAAATAGAATTAAGAATGCAACATGTCGGTGATCATTGAACCATGAAAATGCATGAGCTCGATTTGATCTTGGTTAAAAATGTGAATTATTTACTCACTGTCTCTCTTTCTCTCTCTCTCTCTCTCTCTCTCTCTTACTATAATAAATTAACCTTGTACATACTTGTCAACCTATGTATGCATAAACATACAATACATATGTGTTATCTATATTTCAAATGTATAATTATGTATATATATATATTTTTTTTCTTTACACGCGTATATGTTTATTTATATGGTTTTTTTTTCCTGTGTGTACGTGTAAACGTGTGTAAGAAAAATTTTTTAATCTTATTTTATTTTTCTGTAAATAATTTTTTTCTTGAAAAAAACCACTAACAAAATAAGGAAACATTGAAATACTCGATCGATCGATCGATCGATTGCTATCATCTACATAAAACATCATTGAATATATTTGTTATTCAACAAATGCAAAACAAAAAAGAAAAAGGAATGGGAGAGAAATATATCACACGTGGCATAGATTGTGAAAATGAGAATAGTTGTTTTTTTTTTTTTTCTTTTTTTTTTTTTTATTTCAGCGAATCGAATCGGTGAATATTGCATGATGAAAAAAAGTGATCCAGTGACTATGTTTATTCGAATACTAATTTAAAAAGGTTTTACGCGTGTGTTCATAAGTTTTTGTACGTGTGTATGTTTTATAGAGAAAAAGAAATAGAGAAAGAAAAAAAGAAAAATTATATTTGTCTTACGAAATGTGTTAGATTTCGATATGATTGCTTTAAATTACAGTTGTTAAGAAATATAAATTAGAAGGGAAGCGTGGCAAAGGAATGGAAAAAGAAAGAAACAAAAAAAGTGTTGTATCGTGATTATTTGCTACGATATTTGGATGATAGCGGTCCGAAACTAATCGATAATTGATTTATCAATAGGAAAAGAAAAAAGTTGCGTAGTTTTTTGATATCCTAGAGAACAAATTAATTCTTTCATTGGATTCCAAAATTTAAAATGACGAAGAATGATTTATAATATCCTACGTATATTTATCTTCTTCAACTTTATTTCAATTATTCGATCACAATCCGACGTATGTGTCGGAAATGTAAATATAAAATATATCTTATTTAATTTTAAATTAAAAAATATATATATATTTATTCTGTAATACACAAAAAAACTGGACATCACTTATTGGTCAATCCGTTATAAGATTATCTAAGAAGAATATAATTGTAAATAACAAATGTAAATTTAAAAAGAAGAAAAAAACATACATATGCAAGCACAGTTTTTTTCATCAAATGGTATTTTTGTAACGACTTGATAAATATTATTTCTCTGAATAATAATTCATAATGTCTGTCAAGTTCACGAAGAACACTGTAATTTATTTATTGAACAAAAAAAAAAAGAGGTGTTCGCTTGAAACTTTTTCTTAGTGCCATATGGGAAACTCGTAAATGAAAAGTAAAATTAAAAAGAAAAATTAATAGGATTGGATTCACGAGATGAATATATTACAAAAAAGAAAAAAGAAAAAAGATAAAAGATAAAAGAAAGAAAAAATAGAGAAAACAAAATAATTGCGAAGTGCGGAGAGTGTCTTTTTCCCGTGCTAATCGCGCGTGTAAATTTATTCCAAATGGCAAGAAGCCGAGCGTGCAGCTCGAGATAGGAAATACTCTCGTTCAATCTCCTCTCAAGCATATTAATTATGTATGTGTATATGTATATGTATATGCATATAAATGTATATATATACATGTATTTATATATTTGATGCATTCGTTTTTTGCGACTGGCCATTAATAGTTAACGCGTCAAACTGGTAATTCGAAAATTTATAATCTTAACTATGATTTCCAAGCATTTGCAGAAAAAAGAAAAAGGAAAAAAAAAACAAAAATTGTTCTCACCTTGCAAAAAGAAAAAGAAAAAAGAAATAAAAACTAGACAAATCCAGATGCATTTCTTACGTAAATTATTTAACGTATAAGTATTTTTGTTGGTTTCAAAAATATCAAAAAAACAATACGTGACAATGAAAAATAAATTATACCTTATGTTTTTCGAATAGTGACAAAATAAAAAAAAAAGAAAATTCGAATGAAAAATCTACGCGCGTAAAGAATGAAATATATTTCACAAACGACGTATTATTTTAATAAAGATGTATAAAATAATTGATAAGATAATTAGGAAGTTATTATATTAATAGCAAGCAAGACAAGAGTGAACGATAACGAACGTGAAGTAAAACGATGAAGAAGTATAGTTCTTTCCTTTTATCTCACATGTTGATAGTAACGGTCTCGCGCGCGGGTGTTCGTTGTTGTATGCACGGATGTTTTAAATATATACGTACTTGTAATCATTAGATGGTCAGGTGCGGAAAAAGCTACGAGGACATGCGGGTCCGTATCTTTTGTCCGTTTGTTAGATACTAAAATGTTAAATATAAAATGTTACGTTAGTTTCTTCTTTACCATTGGAATACTCAATTATTTTCTACCAATTATTTACATCTACCGTTCCCACCCTCTTGTACCCCTATTTCCAGCTAATTAATAGCGTGAATTTGTGCTAATGCTTGTGAACACCTTGAGCCCGCAACACGATGAAAGAAAGAATGAAAAAGAGAGTGAATAACGTGTCATTAAAGAAATTATCATAATTGAAAGAAAAGAGGAAGAAGATAATATACCCGAATGTTAATTATTTGAATATTTCAGTATTCGATTATAAACTAATTTAACATATTATTATAATTATTATAGCCCTCTTTGTACATTTGTAATCAAATTTAATGATATGAAACAATGAAATTGGTTTACCTATTCAACAAAATTTTAATACTATTAAACGTGTTGTCATTTGAATAAAAAAAATTCGAGTTTTCTAATTAAATATTTATCTAAAAAGTAAAAAGGCAATGTGATTTCTATTTAATTCGCAGGTAGTTAAAAAGAAAAAAAAAAAAAAAGGAAAATAGAAAATTCACTTTTAATTTAAATTGAAATTCTACAAAACGTATATTATATTTGTCTATCGTTAAGATATCTAACGGCACGCTTATAATGGAAAAAAAATGAAAAATCCAGCCCGAGAAATCTATAATTTCCTCGTCTCGCTTCTAATTATCTTTTAAGAGATATATACCGCACTTCTATCGTACGCCGCCATTGGAAATGCCACATCCGTAACATCGAGAGTGTATTAAGGATAATTAAATAAATTGAAGCAATCACAGTAATGAGAGCGTAACATTGTAACGCGGTAAACATTATCCAACTATCTATCCACGCGAAACGATTTCCATGTAGTATTAAAACGATTTCATTTTTATTATTATCCTTTTTGTTTTTCTATTCAAACCATTCGAAATATCTCATTTTTCTTATATACACCTGTTTAAACGTTAACACCTATATGCTAGATCATTATTACTTTTATTAATTAAAATTATCTTCGTGTAAATTCATTAACGCATAAAAAAAAAAAAAATTACAATCGGAATCGATTTCTTCATCGTTCTTAAATTAATCGACACGATTTATAATTATCCTTTTTCTTCGATTATATTCGTCGAGGTTTACGGTTAATGGAATTAAAATTAATTATAAAAGACAAAAATTAAAATAGAAAAGAAAATGGGGGTAGGGATGGGGGTGGAAATCGATTTATATAATAATAATAATTATTTGTTGTCGGTTAAGTTTAGAAAATAGAAACGTTAACTCAGGACAGAAGGTGGATATAATTAAATGAGTACTCAGGTTGTGCACGAGATTCAAAGTGGAACGTGTCATGTAATTATGCGCGTCGCGCTTAGTGCCGACTTGTTTCCCGCACCAGCACTCGCGCTAACTATAAAACGCGTCACGACATTGTACAGTTATGGCATTAGCTAAACGCTCGTCGTCAATTAATGATAATGACGATATACCGTACCGTCATATCTTCGTCGACCCGTTTGTCTACTCCTCCTCTTTATACAATACATTAACATTGTTCTGCTTTCAAACAGATATCATTTTAAAATACAAATTATTATATCAATATTTTATTATTCTACAAAATTTGAGATGCAAAAAAAAATATTAAATATTTAACTCAATGTGCGATATTTTGGCAACATAAAAGCTTGATATTTGTTCATCGATAAAATATTTTGTCGTTTCTATTTTGTTTATATAATAATTATATCAAATTGAGATTTCAATTAGATTAATATTTAATCAATAATATAATAATTATATCTTTATTATATATATTAATTATATTTGAAAAAAATATTACCTAAAATGTAATTAAAGTCTTATAAAAAGTCTTGTATCTGTGTTCAAAAACAAATAATATAAAATAGCCTTTTAACAAGATTGTAACATCCTGTTTATTTAGAACGCAATATAGTTTGGTTTTTTCTTCAATCTCGTTCTCTTCAAAGTAGGTGAATAATTAATTGGATTTTATAGAGTTCGATGTTTTGCTTACAATCAAAGAACCAATCAGTATCGAGATGCATGGAAATGTGCGTTCGGTTTTCTAAAAAAAAGGTACGCGTTAATCGTGTTCGTTAAAGTAACAACAAGTCTTGGCTACTCGGCTACTATGTTAGTTCATTGCAATAGAAGGAATGAGAGAAAGATATATATATATACAATATATAGAGAGGAAAGTATAGAAACAATAAAAAGTATGAAAATAAAAGGATCGAACAGCTTTGGTAAGCGACAAATTGCTTTATGGCATCGGTCTTAGGCGTCGAGTGGCATGCCGTAAATTTTCATGTCGTAAACTCACGTTATTTAGGACTCCAATTAATTTCAGCTCCGGTAAAACGAGTCCTGTTCCATACTACGTACACTTGACTTTTCCAAAGCTTCGGCCTTAGGTACGTTAACCTATCCTATCAAATAGACCATATTCTTCTTTGAATCTTCAAGTTAATCTTTGAGAAATGTGATTCACGCATAGAGTTATTGTCATGGATATTCAGAACAGGATCATTCGATGTTACGATATCTAGTATCTAAGTACCTCAAGCACAATTGTAAAATGTTTGTTTTTTCACTTTTTTTTTTTTTTTAATCACAGAGTGAGAGACAGAGAAAGGATATTATTTTGAAATGATTTATACATTTAGATTTCGAAGAAAATATATTATTATTATTCACGACAAAATCTATAATATATCTATTTACGAATTTTAAACGAAAGGTTTAGAACGATATGTTTTTTACCTGTATGGGTTGTTTGGGGAGCGGTTGTGTCTGTGCCCGAGAATGTATTCTTTTCAACGTTGTTTAAATAGTAATTTGATATTCTATAGAATATCAAAGTATTATGTACGATACCTAGGAAAAACTCAGTAAAAAGTCTTATTTCCGACTTCGTCTGAAGACTCTTTGCATTCATAGTAATGTCGAGAAATTACTAGCAATGACTGATTTTCGGCTTTGACGTTAACATATCGATTAACATATTTTCCACAGTGAATTAAATTTTTTTTTTAAATATCTCTCTCTACACACACACACACACACACTCTTATGAATACCAGTTAGCGAATACAAAATTACATTTATTCGTTAAGAGTGATCGGATTCGTAAGTGGTTCCCCAAAAGTCGAGCCGAGACAGCTGATATGTACGAGAGATGCAGGAGGGTGGGGGATAGGGTTGGTGTAGGGAAGTGAGTTTAAGAGAGAATGAAAAAGAGAAAGAAAGAAAGAAAGAGAGAGAGAGAGAGAGGATAGAGAGGGTCAGGAGAAGCATGAGCCAGGGGTTGTCATTAACTGGGAGCTCTCGAGAGAGATAACCACTACCTGCCACCACGCCAGCTCTCATTCCCTTTTTCCACCTCCTCCCTACTCCTCCTCCTCCTCCTCCTCCTCCTTTCCCTTTCCCTTTACCTTTCCCTTTCTCACTCTCTCTCTCCCTCTTTTTCCCAACTTCTTTTTTCCGTTCGCAAGGCACACACACGGCACGGCCTTTCGACTTGTTACAAAAAGCACGTGAGCTCCTCGCTGCTGCTGGCTATTTATTCCCGAATGGTGCATATCACTTTTCGTAATGAGCATCGCGAAATTAAAAGTATACCCTACGGCGCCGAATCCGGCACGCATGCGAACCCTATCTCTTTCCCTCTTTCCCTCCTCTCTTTTCCCCTCTTCACTCTCACCCTAACCGCCCATTCCTCCTCATACTCTTCTCTTCTTATTTTCAGATCAACCCCACTGCAAAATATTACCACCAGTGAACCCACCCACGCGATTATATCTTTTCTTTTCTTTTCTTTTTTTCTTTTTTTTTCATTTAGATTTACAATAAAACGAATTTAAATCTCATCTGTGAATAGAATTATTTGGATTAATAATTATTCACGTTTATGTTGTTCTTGTTTGTTTGTTATTAATCGATCGGTAAAATAGTTTATTATTTTTTGAATATATCGAATTGTTTCGTTTTTGATATATTTGTGAATTTGATTTCGGTATTATATTTTATTATCTAATGAATTAAATTTGTTAACTTTATACTTTTGATTAACGAGTAATAAATAAATTGATATTTTAATATATATATATAATTGAAAATATATACTTTATAAATGCGATTGTGTGTCACCGTTGCAAAAATAAATTTTAATCAGTTCCCGCATGATTGTTAAGTATCGATAGGATGCGTCTTGTCAATATAATTTTCTTCATAGACATTAAAAAATTAATTTAGCAGACAGAACAATTGTTTATAAAATATTCATTATAGATTAGAACAAAAGGAAAGCTAATTTGAGGTAAAATTTTGACAGCGGTGGGACTCGAACCCACGCCCTTTCGGACTGGTGCCTAAAACCAGCGCCTTAACCGCTCGGCCACGCTGCCTCGATTTATTCGAAAATTAGAATTCTTTGCCATCACGTACATATTAAATCCATATATACATCGATACAAATATTAGATTAATGCATAAAAGAATGTGTTAATTAAACCGACAATGATACGATAAAACCAATGGTCACGGATAAAACGATTTCTAAAGTCGATCAAAGTTCATTACATCTCAGAGTAATAAATAATATTTTTGTCGTGATTAATCTAACAGAAGGTTAAAGTTCAATCACATTAATATAAATATTTTCTCGAGAATAAGATCTAATTAACGTTATTTTTCCTAATCAACGTTATTATCGTAATTATTTTCATGTTTCCTGTTTACTTTAATTATTATCGATATTTTTTTGTATCAATTTAATTTGAAAATCCATAATGGCGACTGTGAAAGTGGAAATGAAAATTTTTGAGGTTAACGGTATTAAAACACGCGATAATTATTTTCCTTTCACGTACAGGTGTTCTTTTCTTTTCTTTTTTTTTTTCTTTTTCGTGTGTAATTTAAGAAGTATCATTCAACTGGGATAGAAACAAGTTCGCGTTTGTATTTAAAAATAATTTCCTACTATTCAAAATATTTTTAAACTTTAGTCTACACTTTGGAATGTGATAATCTATTTCGTACGAGATCGTATATTTTGCAAATACGTACATACAGTGAATAGACATGTTCGTAATAAGCCAGTCGCTAGTTTAATTAACATAATTAATCAATAATGTAATACAGATACATGTAATACACACACACACAAACACATAAATAAACATGAAGTATGTGACTATGGAAATAAAACCGGATCATAGGTTTTATACTACTACTATCAAGAGTTGAGTTAAGCTCAAGCAGACATTTAATTAAATAACGAATGAAAATTATCTATCAATTTTTTTTCAAACACATATTTAAACAAAATTTACTATCGTATAATTAAGAAAAATAAATTGTATAGATTATGTTATTGCAATTATACGAAAGAGAGAGAAAGAGAGAACGAATATAGAACGCGTGCGTAGAAAAATGTATCAACGAATATACACACTCGTGAATAAAAATGATTTTCTTTGTGTTTTAATTAAAAATTTATTCGAATAAAACGCACAAATAATCACAATGTCAAGATCGGATTCTATTCTTTTTTCCTAATACTAAACGAACTTTATTATATTGATCTCGTAAAAGATCCGTTCCAACCGTTTGATTCATTATCTCGTTTCTCGTATCAATAGAATGTAAAAAACAAAAACAAATAAAAGAAGTAGATACAATCAATCCTAATACAACATCTGAAAGACTATAAAAACGATAACTAACATAAGTAATACCTAGTCGAGAATATGAGGAAACAACCAATGAGATTGAAGATTCGTGGCAATTCACACGTACTTGTTACGCTATGTTACTAGGATCGTTAAACACATTACTTTATGAAGTCGTTATCAGAAAGAAAAAAAAAGTCTACTCTTATCCAATCATAAATCTAAAATCTTAATGAGAACTTGCAAAGTGTTTGAATAATTCGATTATTATTTTTTTCTTTTCTATTCACTTTTATTTATATCTCTATGCAAAAAGATGACGTTAAAAATATTCCTTTTTGTATTTGCGTTCATTTTAATATTGCTTGCATTATTGATTTAGTAATTTTTTTTCATTGTGATCAAATCATTTATCAAATAAATTAAATGAATATATTTCTATTCGAAATAAGTCGTACTTTGTGACTAGGATCGATTACTTATCCGAATAAGTAAGCGTGATTTAGATTTTTTGTAATTAAAACTCTCGTACGAAAAACTTTGAAGGGTATAAATCTTCGTACGTATTACTACAAACGTCAGTCATGATTCTCCTCTCACGATTAATACAAAAAGAAAGCTGGAATATCATTAAATAGTTTTTTTTTTAATTTCATAAAAGGAATAAATCAGGTAGCAAAATTATTTCTTGCAATTTATCCAACAATTATACGCTCAAACGTGTATTAGTGTCCTCATACGCGTATATATATCTCTCTCTATGTAGAAAATAATACTTTTTTCTTATTATATATCCTTTTTTTTCTTTTTCTTTTTTATTAAATCAACTTCGCACGTAAGAGAAAACGATCATACAACGCGATTCCTCGAACCCGATCTGTGATATCATCAAATGAATTAGAAAACTATCGAAAGAAAGATAAAATATAAAGTAACAAAAAAATAGGATTCAAAATAGATGACCGTTGGATAACTATCTAAAGTAACATTTATCGACCAGTTTTATCCATGAAACGCACGGGACGTCTTCATCAAGGGAGTTAACCAATGGTGAGGCGAGTTTATGGGAAGAAAAAAGTAGACGACTCGTTTAGGTGGAGACAGGAAGAGAGATCGATCTATGGAACGTTTAAAGAAAGACATAGAGAAAGAGAATGAGAGGGATAGGGGGGGTGGTGGTGGTGGTGGTGACGACGTTAAAAGGACGAGAAGAGAAAGAGAAAGAAAATGAAAAAAAAAAAAGTAAGGAAAAGAAAAATACAAACAGAAAGAAGAAGAGAATGTTAGGAAAGAAGGAAGAAGGCAACTAAAGAAGAACAGAGGACGTGGCTGGAAAACACTTAATGCCACCTGTATAAAGTCAAGAAGATCTTCTCCCCTCCCCCTTACCATGCTCCCTTCTGGTTCCCCCTACCGTCCCAACCCTCCTTTCTCTTTCTCTTTCTCGCCCAGCAGGGGGGAACAATTACCAGGACAAAACGTGGCCGACCTCAAAGTGGAAATCGATGATCTCGAAGAAGTGCCGCAGGTTGCTGTGCTGGTGTCTCTCTCTTTCTATCTTTTTTTCTTTTTCTCTCTCACTCATATCAGTTCTCGAGAGGGCCCAACCAACCAACCAGCCAACCAGTCAGCCAGCACGTCGTAGAAATTCTAACGAGAAACGTTACTGTGACTTAAAGACGATTACAGGTCCAGTTTGACTTCTTTCTTTTCACTTTTCCGTCTTTCTTAGGATTTTCCTATTATTTCTTTTTTTCTTTTTTTTTTTTTATACTATGTCTTTTATGTTTTTTTCTTCCCCCTCCCCCTCACTTCCTCCCTTCTTTTCCCGTATTCGTCACCCTTTGCCATAGAGCAACTAACTAACGGCATCGGAAACGTGCAATTATTTTATCGACGCTTCTCGAGACAATCTCGAATTAACGATTCCTTCATTACGGCTGACCATGCTAGAATTTTTCTACTTACGAATTATTCAGTATACTTTCGTAGCCCCTACTACGTGGAAACGTTTTATTTATTGATTACACATAGTCAAATATATATTTTATTAAACGAGGATATTTGTTTGTTCATATATTATTTAAGTAATAGAGAAAAATTGTAGAAAACGATGAATTATTATCGTACGTGTAGTTAATTATTATCATAATTAAATTGTAAGTTAAAAACTTGGCAAAAAAAAAAAAACAATTAATTCTACGATTTCATTTTTGTAATATGAATAATTTTAATCAATTTATTCCAACGCGAAACAATTCAATTTGATTTCTAATACATTTCGTTATGTTTCTTTTTTTTGTTTTTTGTTTTCATTTATTATAAGTATCATGATAAATTCATCAAGCACAAGGATAACACGATTGATTTTTTGTTGTTGTTTTTTGTTCTGACTAATACACTATGATACAATTCTTGTGTGTGGATGGATGAGGTATTAATTAATAAAAACTAAAAGAAATATATCTATAAAATTGCATAACAAAGGCGTAGAAGTTGTCTTAAATATGGAAGAATCTTGATAAACGAGAAATGAGTTATCAGAATGGTTGGACGATAGGTTCTTGTTGCATCAATGGAAGTCCAGAGAATCCTCGAACCGTACTCGATCCCTTAACGGCGACCTATAAGGGATCGGCTTCGTTGAGATGAACGTTTACTTGATTCCACGAACTTTCCCATGTTTAGATCGAACACCTGTGCGGACTTTTATGGACGACTCTTTTCAGTCGAAGCGAAAGATAGAAATAAAGAGAGAGAGAGAGAGAGAGAGAGAGAGAGAAAGACAGAGAGAGTGGATATATGAGAAAAAGAAGAAATCGTTTGGCGAGTGTCGCTGGCAATCGTGCATTAAGTGGTCCCCCTTTTCTAATCGGTCTCGCCATTCTGCCATAGTCGTAACCACATTAAATCTTTTGTTAACAATTTATGGGAAATATATGCTGTATATTCATATACCTATATGATATTTAAAATATACATTTATATATATTGTATATATATATATATATATATTTGTGTGTACATAAACATTTGTATACGTATATTTATTTTGTATTAAATTTATTTAATTAGGATGCAAAACAGGATTCGGATGCAGCGTTTTCGTAACCCTTTTATATTTTATGAAAATATTATTAAACTAGCTATATCGAAGACCTATTTTTATTTATTTAATTCTATAAACATATATGTATATATTAATTGTTTTTAAATACATTATTATTTATTATTCGTATTATATTATACTATTATTATAATTATAATAATAATTCAATAGTCATATTTAATATGTAAATTTGATATTTCTCATACGTTAATAACAGATCATAATAATTATAAGATTCGTATCTAATCAAACATTGATTAATGATTTGTACTGACACCAACATTTTTCTATTTACAAACCTATCAATCAAAACCAATTTTAAAATTATCGAAACAACTAATTACTTTCAAGATTATGCTAGAAAATATTATTTCCTTCAATCGGAGTATTATTATTATTATCAATCGAAGTATTCGTTATTCGTTAATAATTATGATCAATGTATCGAACTGAGAAAAATGTTTTTTTTTTTTTTTTTTTTTTCTCTCTCTCTCTCTCTCTCTCTCTCTCTCTCTCTCTCTCTCTCTCTCTCTCTCTTTCTCTTTTACTCTCTGGATTGGTTGGAGCGGTAGGTTCAAAGAGGAACATTCGCGATCATCGAATNTATTATTATTATTATCAATCGAAGTATTCGTTATTCGTTAATAATTATGATCAATGTATCGAACTGAGAAAAATGTTTTTTTTTTTTTTTTTTTTATTGAAAAGATATAGACGATTAAACGTTTGACGTAACTAATTTGCGTTACAAGATCTAAATCATACTAAGTATTTTATATTTCATTAATACAAAAAGAAAAAAAAAAGCATCCAACTATATGATTTCAAATGCAAATTTTACCCACGTAATTATCAAGAAACAATATCAAATGTAAGAGAAAAACACGTACGGATCGAACGATTACATTAAATGTTTCATTACGCTAGAAAAATATTATGCTAATTAAATAAAACTTCGACGTAGTCGAGTAAGTGTGCTTTTTCTCTGTCCATTTGAAAAAAAAAAAAAAACCAATAAAATTTCAATAACAATCGAGAGACTTTGTTAAAAATGAAACTTACAATTAGTTTAATCAAGAAGAAAAAAGTATTCAGAATTACTTTTCGCATAATCGACAATACGTTATAAAGTATCTCACTGAAAGCATCTTAGCGCTTCGTCAATTTCGAAGAACGACGATGCGTTTCAGAAGCACGACCGGTTTTATTCTCCATCTTTCTTTCTCTTTCTCTTTCTTTCTCTCTATCTTTCATTAATGTTCTTTCAGTTTCATTCCGAAGTATATATATACACCAACTCTGATTCTCTCGCGTGGCTCGTGTCGTTTCTCTCGTAGTGGTTACTTCGACGAGTTCTCTCTCAGAATTCGCTAATTACCCTTGTGACTCGGCAATTAACGAAAGCACGTTCAAATTTCTCCAAAGCAAACGGAGACAAGCAAACAAGATATCCCTCCCCCCCCCTCCTCTTCCGTGAACGTGATTGGTCCGAAAACGAAGATACACGGGATAGCAATTCGTCGAGAAGACGCATTCCCCTGTCTAATCCATTTAACATAAAACCCCAAACTCTCCACCTCAGTCCTTTCCCCCTCTTCCCTTCTCCTCCCATCCTCTCCCATATCCTTTACTTTATATATTTCTATCTCTGTTTATCTCATATCTTCCTTGATCTACCACTCCTGTTCACGTTGTTCTTGTTCCTGTTCCTTCTGTTGCTATCTCTCTCTCTCTCTCTCTCTCTCTCTCTTTCTTATTATTTGTATTCTTTTCATTCCTTTTAGATTTTTTTCATCCTCTTCATCGTCATTCCCCTCGTCATCGTTCCTTTCTTCTTCTGCTATGGAATCTGTTCGCGACGAGTCAATTCTCTGTAAGCAACGTTCCGACCAGGATGGACGACGATCAGAGAGCACTGTTCATTCGCCCTATAGGTGGCCTGCAAATTCTACGACCCATACCAAAATAAAAAAAGAAAACAAAAAAAAAAAGAAATAAAAGAATAGGAAGAACAGAGTTACTTTATCTTCGGAGAAACTCTCGTTTAACTTCTTACAGTGAGAAATATTTTCTAGATATTTCTCTTTTTCTTTCTTTCCATATCATTTTTAATTGATCCAACACCCGATAAAGTTTCGATCGATCGATCGATCGATCGATCAAAACTCTTGTGAATTTATTTTTTTGCCTTATACGCGTTCGAATTATGTTATAATATTTTTGGTTTGTACATACGTGTGTACACACGTAAATAACGTAAATAACGATTTGTAAACTAAACTCGTGAGTATGTATGAAGGTTTAGTTGTTTTTTTTTTCTTCTTCCTTTTTTTTTTTTAAACAACGCTAATAACTACGCAAAACTTGAGAAGTGCACTTCCGACAATGTGCCAATCGTCGATAAGATTAGAACGTTTTTATATTTAATTACGCTAAGATACGATACCATAAGTAGCAACTAAGTTTCACCTAAATTGCTTCATTAACTCTTTTTTATTCTGTTTTCCGTAAACTTCCATTACGCGACGTTTCTTTTATCTTCTTTTTCTTTTTTTTTGTCTTTTTTTCTCTCTCTCTCTCTCTCTTTTTCTTTATTATATATTATTTATATTTCTCTTTTTTTTTTTCAAAGTCGTCCATTATGACAAAGAGAAACTATAATATACAAAACTAAAGATATGATAATGAATTACGCTTTAACGACTTTCTTAGTTAGTTTGAAATATCATAAGTAAGTTATTATTTACGAAGGAAAATATTATTCGGTTTATTTTTAAATTAAATAAAGAGAAAAAAATTTATTGAATAATAAACAAAATATTAAAAGTAATATGTAATTGTATATGAATAATTAATTATAAATTCTAAAACAAATTTATACTGAATGTATGTGACTCGCGACGATTATACGGGGGTCGGAAAAATTTACCGACGATTTTGATACATGAAAAATATTATATTTTTATGTATACCATATAGAATAATACTTAACGATTTATTATCAACAAATGTTTTATACATTCCTCTATCCTCAAGGTCATAAAAAAATATTAATAATACTCTGATAACATTAAAAAAAAAAAACATTGACCATTCTTGTATTGACAAAAAATTGTTATCTCATTCTCGACTAGAATTTATGGTAAACGACATAATTAGAGAGCGGCACGATCGATTAGAAATATCAAAATACAAAATCTGAAGATACGAAAAGCAAGGTACGAAAGGAACGTAGTTTCTGATAAGATTTAAAAAACACTCGATTCTAATTCGAGGTATTGATCATGCGGTATTCCGTTTGTATTTTCGTTTTCACCACAATGTTATCCTTTTCTCTTTAGAACTGAAGAAGATTTTGTTGCAAGAGGATTCGATGATCGCGAATGTTCCTCTTTGAACCTACCGCTCCAACCAATCCAGAGAGTAAAAGAGAAAGAGAGAGAGAGAGAGAGAGAGAGAGAGAATCTTTTTCGATGCGATTAAGAAGAAGCGTCTTCTTGGAAGGACGCGTAACGCGTTGATACGAAAATTCGCCGAAATGCGTGCTCGGGAATGTCGAAGCGACATTTTTCTTCTTTCTCTTCGTTTATCTCCTCCATGTTTTCTTTTATTTTTTTTCTTCTTCTTTCTTCTTTCTTCCTTCTCTCTATTATGTATCAACATTTGTATCTTGTTTTTGTATATTTTTTCTTTAACACGTGTACCACCACCGTATATGAACTTTGCATCGTGCAACGTGTACTACAAGTAATTCATGTTTTAGATAATATTTTAATTAATAATACAAAACTGGTATATAAATATAACAAATAACGAACAATAATTACCGTCGTATATTAACGAATAAATATAATTGTTGTGTCTAAATCAATATTAAATACAATTTTGAAAAACAATATCAACATGTGTGAACAAACGATTTCAATGATTAACGTGATTATTATTTTCACGGCTCAACTTCATTTTCATTATTTTGCCATTAATTCATTATTGAATCTAAAAAAAATTCCTATCGAAATTGTAATTAATTTCATTTATTTCGTCGAATTAATGAATATAAATGATTTTCATTGATTTCATTGATCGAATCTAATTGTATAAGATAAAACCATATTAGGATTCAATTAGAAGTTGAAAAAGAAACGAAATAGTTAGACTCGGAAAGAATAAGATTTCTACGAATTTTCTTTGCCAGTTGTTGTTCGCTTTTCATTTACGCGCGATTCTCGAGAATGATCGAAAAGGGATGTGAAATAGGTAGTAGGCTAAGGGGTCTCTCGATCGCAGAAAGCAATAATTTGGCTTAATTGGATCTGGCAGGAGCCGACACGAGCCGCATCCAAGCTTCGACGGTGGCGGTCGCATCGAAAAAAAGGCGCCATTCGTCGAAGAAGGATCGAAAGGGCGTCCGCACGCACTTACGTTCCCTACACTAATGCATTTACTTCTACAGTCTGACACTCACTCACTCACTAACTCATCCACACACACAAACACACACAAGCCCATTCTCAATAACATGTACAATGTGTCATCAATGATATACGAACACGTACATACAAACGATACATTTATAAACATCCACACGCACACACACACACAACTACGTCTCCTCTCAACGATACCATACACATACACTTACATATATATATATATTTAGGTGCTTACACTCATTTATCTTTGACGATATACGTGTAAGTATTTACTTAAATGTATCAGTGTGTATCATTATTGGCCTAGAGTGGTCCCGTAGACTCCTCGGATTAATCGAGGACAAGGCAAGCACATTACCGCGCTCCTCAGATAGCCAAACCGAAACCACCATGAAACTCCAAGAAGAGACCGAGTTCTTCGGACCGTTAAAGGTGCTTTCAGAATGCCAAGAACGCGACCCATTCTGCGATAGATAAATACTTAGGTTTATACCTAAGAGAGAACGGAGACATCTTCCCATCGTTTTTTTTATTACCACACCATGATCTAGAAAACACATTATTATTTTTATTCTTTTAACAGCAATTAAATATTTTCATTTTTTTTTCTTTTTTTTTTTCAATTACAGAAACATACTATAATTCGATCTTTATCGCACGCTCAATGCGATTTATTTATTCGTAAAATCTTGATAATTAATTATTAATGAATTAATTAAAAATCTCTCTCTCTCTCTCTCTCTCTCTCTCTCTCTCATTGGATTATTTTTAATTGTATATTATTTGTTTATATAAAAATATTTGTATTTAATTTCGTCTGAAAGCACCTTTATAATCGGCCATTTAAATGTATTTGTGCGCGTTTACGCGTGTCTCTTCTTACAATCGGAAGAATGAGAGAATAAGAGAAAGAGAGAGACAGAGAATAAATTGGTGGTACCATCGCCAAATCTGTGACGGGTTAATCCTCCCTGCTTCCTGGAAGCAAGAAAGAAGAACTTGCCCGCGGGAGTGGATGAAAGAAGAAAGGTAACTTCGAATGAACGAGGAGAGTTTAAAAGAACAGAAATGAGACAAGGAATTGGAATTGGTGTTCTCTTAAGAATCTTCCTAACAAAATCAACGAATCAACTTTGATCTAATAGTAAATTCAATCAATTAAACAAATTATCTCGAATTAAAAATTTATTCGAATATATTTACCATAATTAAACCACATTTAGTATAACTACATGATGTTAATTAATGTCAGATAAGAATTCATAATTATTAAAAATTACATTTTCCATTTAAACAAACATCCACCACATTTATAATAATCAAACCCGTATATAAAATAAATCCGATGATGATGATGATAATAATAATAAATAAAAAATCTATTTATTCATCATTATATACCTACCTATAATTATCAAAAAAATACAATCACGAGGAATGATAATTTGTCTCGACAAAATCAATTTCAAGACAGTTCGCAAATAATACGACCTTGAAGACGACCAAAAAGAAAGAAAGAAAGAAAGAAATAAGAAAAAAAAAAAGAACCTAAAGACTCCCGGTTTCCTTTTATTATTTTATTTTTATAATCATCTCTCTCTAATTCCTATTATCAAATTAATCTGGCCAGGTGAATAGAAGAGTCATCGTTGAAAGGTGGACCATGTGCATTGTAGCCGGTGCGTTTTAGAGTAAAAAAAGAAAGAAAGAAAGAAAAAAAAGAAAGGTGGGCACGATGATCCCAAAGACAAAGGATATCCTGCGTGGTGTGCACTTAACAGAAACTACGACAACGACACAACACAACAACTACGAGGAAGACAACGACGACTCACGGGCTAGCCTGACTAATTATTCTCGCTTGATGGTTTGAGAGTGCGGGTACCATAGGTAGCTAGCAAGCAAGCAAGCAAGCAAGCAGCAACAAAACAGCAGCACGTGGGGTCACAAACAGGAGGAGGATGTCGCCTCGATGCGCTCCGTGGCTTTTTGAAACGCGATTAAAGAGAATACGCGAAGTGTTGTTGGTGATGGTCGACCGAGGAAGAGTCACAGAGAGAGAGAGAGAGGTGAACGGGGGTTGACATACGAAGGGGAACAGGAATGGAAGGGGGAGGAGGAAAAGGGTACGATATGGATGAAGGGTGAGAGAACCGACGACGAACAGCCCATGTCGCAGTAAACGACGACTACAACGATGATGATGACGACAGCGATGATCGTTATCGAGGTCTCGCACTTCCCTCACATTTATCCTTCTTCCGGTTTCTTTCTTTCTTTCTTTCTTTTTTTTCTTCTTTTTCTTCTTTCTTTTTTTTTTTTATTCTCATCTTTTTGTAACTTTTTCAACTATGTTGTCCAGTCTGATGCGGGTTCATTTGAATTTCGTTTAAACTGACTTGATACGAGTGGATAGATAAGTATGTGTGTATATAGCCAAAGTAAAGGTACATAATTAAATATGTTTAAGTATAGTGATTGATACGTACGATTGATAGATAGCAAAAAGTTTAGTTCTTCGAGGTAGATATGTTTGTGATACGTTAATGGATGTGTTATTATAGGTATTTTAAATAAAATGAAATATCAGAATGTATCTACTATAAATACTATAAAATGTATTCACTTTTATATCCCATTTAAATGAATATCATACAAGGATCCATTAATATGTCTATCAAATTTAATGAAGACTTTACACATCGAGTAGATTATTAACTAAAAATAATAATACAAAATTATTTATCGTTTATCAGAATAGGCAAAAAAAAAGAATAGAGTAATCAGAAAAAAAAATCAAGGACGCGGTCGAGAAAAATAAAATCGCAAATAAAAAAGACAAACATCGGTTGATTAAAAATAGTTTAAAATTAAGAATGTAACGTAAAAGGAGGATAAGAAAGGGTATAGCAATAAGAAGTTAAAAGTTAAAAGAATGTCAAGGGTGTTGTCGAGCTCTCGAAAATTGCTCTGCGCCAATGTCTACTTGGGTCACACTAATGGACTTTAATTGGCGCGAGCCACCCCTTCCATTCCGGTCCCAACTGCTGCAATTGCTATTGCACTAGGCGAATGCTCGCATACCTACACTTCACTCTATTTTACTTTACTCTACTCTACCTTTACATGTATATCTACCATGTACCTGCTGTACATATTTACTTTAACATATACTCATATATATATGTGTATGTGTAAGCACCGGTCTTTACGAAGAGACCGTTCACACGAGACTCAACACGGTTTCCCTCAGTGTTCGTTCGTGACATCGACTTAAGATAAGTACGGTTACGGAAATTGAATAATAATTGCGAGTCTCTTCGTTCAGTTCTATCCTTCTCGTCGTCTCCTTTTTGTTTCTTCTTATTTTTTTGTTGTTCTTTCTTTCTTTCATTTAACTTATCTTTAAAGTCCCACCTACGTAGTTCTGGGCCCTCTGTATGTTGCAATTGTGCACCGTCGGAAAGGGAAAAGCCTAATAACTCTGTGCACGCCTTGCTTGGAATGCTCTCTTGGCCTATCCGACGATCTCCTTAATTAGAATTCCCCATTGCAAAGGTAAAACAATAGATGCTTAGACAATTACTATTAAATTCCCAACCTATGACCTTCGGATTTTTCAACAAAGAGACGATTTTGTTCAGGTTTAAGATGATTATAATTGTTGAGATTCTTTTTTTTCTGAGATTAACGCAAACTTATGCTACTTTAATTTTTATTAGTAATAAATGAAATTAATAGAAAGACGTTTAGGAATTATCAGTTAATCTTTGAATAAATACGATGACAATTTTTTCTTTTTTTTTTTCATTTTGAAAAATGTTCTAAATATTTTAAAAAAGAAAAGTAATATACGAATGAAATTGACAACAAAAATTACAGTTAACGTTAAAAATTGAACCTTCGATTAAATAAAATAATTCATCCGAATTTGACGAATTGAAGAAATTGAAATAAGAAACTTTCCTTTTAAATGGAAATATGATAGATAAGTATTTCGAATTAATCGGACAATGAAATTATTTGTTCCAATTCAATATATCAAAGTTATGTTGAAAAATAAAAAATAAATAATGACGTGTGGTAATATAACTTGACCAAATAAAAAGATAAAAAGATATTCATTTAAGATAGAAATAAATTCAATAATATCATAAAACCGGTAGAAACAGCGGACTGTTCTGACTTTCTCGATATATTTCGATCGAGTTTCTAAAGCGCGATAGTGCGTAACATGAAGGCGGTCTTACCTAGGATGTTATTTTCTCAATCGTCTATTCCTGTATTTTCTTAGTAGAGTCTCTCTAATAAGAATACAAAGTCTCTTATTAAAGACACGTGCTTAATAAACCATTTGCTTACAAGAAAGAAAAACAAAGAGAGAGAGAGAGAGAGAGACAGACAGAATTAATATTTTCTAAGAAATTCTAAGTTTCTCTCAAAGAACATAATTTTTCGTTTGTTCAATAAATAATTACATCTAATGAAAGTTGATTTACTTTTTTTAATTGAATCGTGTCAACAAGATAAACATCGTCTTATGTATATCATAATTAAACGACTATTGTACAACGTGTGTGTCTACGATCATATGATTTCCTTGAAACTCGTAATCTATTTTTTTTAATAATCATATTTTTTTTATTAGTTCTATAAATGCATCTAAGAAAATTAAATTTTTTTTCTTTTAATTGATTCCTGTCAACAAAATAAATATCGTCTCGTATATACTTTAATTAAATGACTATTGTACAACGTCTGTGTACGATCAAATAATTACCTTGAAACTCGTAATCTATTTTTCTCAATAATCATGTTTTTATTAGTTCTATAAATGCATCTAAGAAAATTAATTTTTTTCCTTTCAATTGATTCCTGGCGAACAAAATAAATATTGTCTCATGTATAACTAAATTAAACGACTATTGTACAACGCGTGTGTACGATTAAATAATTACCTTGAAATAATTACCTTGAATAATCATAGAATATTTTTCTTTTATGCAATAAACAGTTGGATCGAATGGAAGATTAATGTTTTTTGTCTCCATATCTTTTTATCAATTCGCACATAAAACGGAATTAAATCGCGTAGCATTTATTTAACTTTATATTCTATCGAGTTATAACCTGTGTCTATAAAAAATTGTGCGTGGCAATTAGAAAAAAAAAAGAAAGAAAAAAAAGTGAGAAAAATAAAATGTAAATTAAAAGAAAAAAAATTATAGGAAGAGTGAAGGAGTAGGGGAAGGGTAGGGGAAGGGATTGTAAGAAAAAAGAAGAAAAAATTCACTTTACGTAATAAACTGGATTGAAAGTCGTCTGCATGCAATACTAAAGTCCCAAGATGTGTATGAGAGAACTCGTTATTCGCGTTCGGCGATTTATGGAACTGTTAATTAATTGTACATCGATGTATATGAGCGCGACTGTGATCTCTCGTCTGAAACAATTGAAAGATCGCATGTAGATATATAAGTTGGTATATGTTAGAACCGATCGAGCATGATTTACGTGTCGTCGCGAATACGTCATCTCGAGAAATCGATTTCCTTCGATATCGATTCATCGATTCGAAAACGAACCAATACACTTAAAGATCGTATTCCATTTGATGAAGAAAAAAATTCGTTAATTGAAAAAAAAAAAAAGAAATATTAATATACTCGTACCTTAACAACTCATCGTAGATTAAATAAATTGATGTTAATTGTATAGAAAAAATCTTGATATATTCGAATCATTTGTAAAAAAATGTTAATTTCAATTATTTAAATTACATCCATTCGTGTCGATATTATTACTTCTTAATTATTGATTTAAATAATTCTCATCTATATAGCATAATCATTTTTAAAGATACAATAAAATATTGCGCAATATAATATTTTAATTATTTCTAGAAAATATTTATATATACTTAAATTGAATTTTTTTTTTGTCAATATTTTATCCAACAAAATTTATTCAAACTACATCTAACGTCCTAAAAAAAAAAAGAAAAAAAGAGAGAGAATAAAATTCGTTATCAGGGTAATCTAAAAGTTGATTCCTTTTGAATGATCGAGAAGGAAGGCTTTAATAACATTTACGAGTTCAACGATCGATTCATTTATTCCTGGTTTAAACTCGACCATTAGATTATCTTAAACGGTGCTCGTAAGTCTTGTCGATCGAACGAATACGTGATTAGAGAAGGGGAGAAATAAAAGTTGGCTTAAGGTACTTAAATACTTAACCTAGCCAACGTCCAACCTAAGTGTACAACATCTCTACAGAGATAGAGGTAGGTAGAATTAACAGCGGGAGGGTGTATTAATGAATACTTAATTTAAACCATCGGGAATCGATGTGATGCAATTTAATTTAGAAAATCGATAGGGAAAAAATATTATTTTCAAATATGCCTGTGGGATACAGGTACGAAACTCGAAAAAATTCTTTCTACAATTTCTCTTTTATCTTGTCGATCAAAAGAAACAGAAAAAAAAAAACACAAATAAAAATAAAAGGGGGAAAAAAAGTAAGAAAAAAACAAAAACAGTTCGAGTTAATGGCCGAAAATCGTGCCGTGTAATAGAAAGAGAAAGAGAATGCATGAACGGAGGATCTTTTGGCGGCATCGTGTAAGCTAAAATTTAGCCACGGTTTTGGTCGAGTACCGATCAAGCAACAAACAACAAAAAAAAAAAAAAAGGAAAGAAAGAAAAAACAGAATAAAAAAGCGAAGAAAAGGATAAAAAAGAAAAGAGAAGAAACCCTTGGCTCATTTCTTGATTACACCGCTCGGTATACGGGTGTAATCAATTTCGACAATTATGCAAAACAGCGATCGCCTTTTTCGCGCCCTTCGAAGGTTGCATCCTGTTCGTTCGGGACCTTGTTATTAGTAGTCCCTTTGGCGAAAGAGACGAAAAACTTGAAGGCCGTGCGATGCACTTCCGTCCTACGTAGATTTCGTTCAATATAAACTGCTAGTCTCTTTTCATTTCAGTATATATGAATCGGATATACATGTGTGTTTGCGTATGTATGTTATGCAAAAATGTATGTGAAAATGTATCTGAGAAAGAAAGAGAGAGAAAAGGGATACGAAACACGCTAATATCGGCTATAAACAAAATGGTTACAGACCTTTTGCCATAATCGATCGCTCTTTAAGAATTATTAACTTTAAGATCGACAGCATACGTTAAGAATACGTTAAGAATACGTTTTAAATGCAATAAGTGTTGAAAATACTCTCATTAAAGAAATTATCCTGGTAAAGAAAATTCGAAGAAGTACATTTTTACGAAAAAGGATATATATGTGTGTGTGTGTTTGTGTTTTGTTATGTGTGAGTGTGTGTGCGCTCGCGCGCTCATCTATAACTCTAACATAAGACGATATTATTAACTACCACTAATGACTACGCGTCATTAGTAATTACATTGAATTGTTGAATAATTCATTAAAATATTATGTTTTAGTTCTTTTATTGTGTGTGTGTAAGTGTGTTAGTATATATAGTGCTAGATGAGTCATCACCGATGATAAGCAAAATCTTACGGAAAAAAAAGTATGTAAGTATATATACATAGAAATTGTTTTATTTCTCGGAAATAGTCACTCGAGCGAATCGAGAACGATCAAACGAACATACAATTATTAATAGTCCTGGAAACCATGATGAAAGTATTCTCGTATACTAATCACCTGTATATAATATACAAACATATACGCATACGTTCGTTGACACGTAAAAATGAATTTACCCGCGATGGTATAAAAAAATTAATTTAAAAAAAATATCATACCAAATTATTTTCAATGGGAACAATGATTATTTTTACGTTTATGTAATATATTTTAATGTTCATCAAAGATAGTCAATTGTTTTTTTTATTCTTATATTTTATTAATTATAGAGTTAACTTACTATAATTTGTTTATCATACTGTGAATATAAACGTTCGTTGACGCATAGATATAATTTGTCCGAACGATATTGATAATCGACAAAATGGAAATAGGCAACGAACGAATTTTTTTTCAATATTTTCAACAAACGATAATCGTTCTTCCGTATAAATAATAAAAATAATAATAACGTTTGCACCATTTGTCAAAGATTAATGTTTTGTTTTTTCTTTATATACTTTTAACATTAGCATTCTTTTCCTGTTTTTTTTTTCTTCCTCATTGCTTCAGAAATAAACCAAAAATCTTACACGAACGATGTGTGTATGTGATAATTGCATTCATTTTAATAAGAAAAGAAGTTTTAGTTACGTAATACTTTACTGCTAATCAAATATCAGAAATGCTAGCTACTTTGTATGCTTTATTACCCGTTAATATGGTCATTAATAATAACGACAATTATTATAAATTTAAATATATTCGTTGGCAATAAAAGCTACCATTAGCGATGTAACTTGTCATTGTATGCACATTATTTTTATCTAATTGCGTTTCTATATACGTTTATTTTATTTTTTTTTATTATGAATATCGTATGATTAGCAACTAAAGATATCTACTGTCAATGTTCATCCTTCAATTAATAATCTGTCATGGTATTCGCTAATGTTACCACGTTGTTTGATTAATTTTATATTTGAGATTAATCAATCGTCGTTGTAAACAAATTAAAAGAAATTACATTTTTCATTTAACCTTAAAGAGAGTTACACATTTAAAAATATATGAAAGTATATCTGTAATGTAGAAATATTATTTTTTTTTGTTAGCTATACAGATTTAAATATATTTAATATTAGTTTATATATACACAAAATTTTTAATATTTTTTTAATCGTTCATTATATCAAACAATAATATAAATACAATTCGGAAAATTCGGAATATATTTTTCAATATTCATTGTACTCTATTAATATGATACAATTATAAAGAAAAAAATCCTATAACTTTGTGCAAATGCTAATACACGATTTAAATATATTGAGAAAAAATAATATTACAAAATAAAACAAAAAAAGAAAAAAGAAGTATATCGAACAAACGAACGAATAAATTTATACGTAAATGTGTTGTGTAAATATCAAATCAAGGAATTAATATTATCCCATGACATAATATAATATTAAAATAACAACTTGAAAGTATTTTTACGTTACACGTATTACCCCTTTTTTTGCCCGACTATCGAAAAAAGAAGTTGATAACCATGAGTAACTTCCGGAGCAAAACAATACGTTATATCTCCTATCTCTGTCTTCTTTCATTCTACTCATCATCCTTTTCATAGTCATCGTCGTCTTTGTCATCATCGTCGTAGTCGTCGTCGTTTGGTTGAGGAGCGAGGACGTTCCGCAATTTTTTCTGTTGCGCAACGCAGCGCCCCAACTAATGCGATTAAAAAGGCATAACGATTACGTTCAATTATTAACAATTACAAGGACGGCAAAAAAACGTAATTACCCGCCATTAATCAAGTAGCCGGTGCTCGCTCGGTTCCTCAGCAACTACACATCTCAACCATTACAACTACTATTAAACCAACAACATATGTATATATACGTATATTTCTATCTCACCAGTGTACTATGTTCACATTACGCATACTATATTCGTATTTATCTGTGTAGTAGATATTATACACATACAAACATGATTAAATAAATTTATTTACTCTTTCTCTCTCTCTCTTTTTTTTTTGTACATGCATATTGATGTATACGTATGCATTTATGTATATTTATTTTCTTTCTCTTTTTATCCTGTATATATATGCATTTGATACTTCTATATATATGTATAATATGTGCATTTATTTTCTTTCTTTTCTATCCTGTATATATGTGTGTGTGTATAATATGTGCATTTAATTTATTTTCTTTCTCTCTTTCTATTCTGTACGTGTTTGTATTTGTGTGTGTGTGTGTGTGTATATATATGGTTAGTGAGTATTATTCGTGTCCTTTTATTCCTCTCTTTTTCTCTTTCTTACTTTCCGCGAATCGCGAAACAAATTTATGATCGTTCTGACGAAGAAAAAGTAACATCCGAGGTTGCTACACGTTGGAATCCATGAAAAAATCACACGCCGGAGTGCACCGTCTAGAAAATCTTTTTACGTTCCTCGTTATTAAAATGCGATTAATAAGCGGACAACGTATCTTATTTCTTTACAGGTAGATATTCGCATACTTATGTGTGTATCCAAAGTGTGTGCGTGTGTGTTAATCGGACAACAATATTAATGATACGTGATTACAAATACACACATACATATATAATATTTTATAATATACCTACTTATACTTATTAGCATTCTTAAGAGAATGATTTTAAATCGTGATATCGGTACTTAATAATAATCTATTGAAATACCCTCGTATTAAAATGATTTCGTAATAACTTTGTAATAAAATAATTCTATTTCACTTGAAATACGTGAGGTAAGATAAATAGTGGGGAGGGTGGTCAGGGTGGTGGTCAGAACTGGGGGAAGGAGGTGTAATGGAAATTATGATGTTGCGACTGAGCGTGAAATTTATCGAGATATTATAATATATTTCACGCCTCGAATCTTACGCGAATGAAATTTTCTTTACGAGTTACGTTTCAAAAAATCAATCGAAAGAGTGATTGTAACAATTGTTTCGTTATTATTATTATTATTATTATTATTATTATTATATTTTTTGTTCTTATCTTTATCGGTTTTCAATCTTTCATTATCAGAACGTAAAAAAGAGTTATATACAGTGCACGCGATATTATTGTATTATACACTAGTGTACCTACAATCTTTTCCCTTTTTTTTTTCTTTTTTCTTTTTTTTTTTTTCTTTTTTGTTTTCTTGTAATATAGAAAGGCTCGCGCAAGCACGACGTAATTTTGTAATTAATAGTGACATTACCGGTAATTAACTGCCGTGGATAATTGCGACTGTACTTAAGGACCCTAGTGGCTTTGTGGTACAATGTAAGATGCGGTATAGTCCAGTAAGGTGCGGCACGGTGCGGTACGATACGGTACAGTGCAATACGATCGACTACACGTAGAAAGGAAAAAGCGTAAGTTCATTGCCGTTTCTTATACTACCACGTGTATTCACATTTTTCACGTCTATCGTTGATTAGTGTAATAATATGTTGGGAGTCGTTCCTCGTAACGAATTGGTGTGTGTTTGTGTCAGTGTGTATATGTGTGTTTAATAAAAATATATAAAAACGATATCATGCTACTCAGAATGGATTATTTGATTTGATCGTTTTCCTTTTTATTATTCTACGAAAAAAGAAAAAGTAAATCTATAGGAAATTTACGTTATTAATGGAATTTCTTCAGATTGCTACGAGTAATAATGTGTTTTATGTGTGTGTATATATAAAAAGATGCATAGGGAAAAAAGTCAATATTAATATAATTATCGTCGATAAAATATTGAGATAAGAAAATTACAATAAAGATCATCGATTATTTTTATTACCAACAACCCCATCAATAAAATAATATATTCAATAATAAAATATTTTCAAATATGAAATTGTGCACGATTCGATCTTATTTTTTTATTAATTATATATTAATGCAATATCACGTTCATATTCCCTTATAAAGAAAAAAAAATAATAATAATAATAAAAGAGTAAATAATATAATAAATAATTAAACATTTGTAATATAAAAATAAATATTTGGTGAATAATTGAAATTCAATAAAATGATTATAAAAATTTGTAAAAGAAAAGAAAAAGATATTAAGAGAATATTAGTGAGTGATAGTTTATGACAATAAAAAGTGTAACATAAACGTGCAATTAGATTCATATTAAAAGGCATGCAATAACGGTTGAAAGAACGCTAAAACCGCAGAATCGTTGTCCACCACCGCGAGAAAGTAAAGAACGTGATTTATCTTTGCCACGACGTGTACCTTTCAAGATCTGTTTAACGATCGTTTGCAGATCACTATCGAGAATCGACAACTTTTAACATCTGCCAACATGCAACTATGAACGAACGAGTGTGATATTATCGATTATTATACAAGCGTAATGCGGTTGTACAATTTTTTTTCTTACTTCCTACAAATTCGTTAACATGTTTTGTTTTTTATTATAACAAGTATTTAATTATTGATCATTATTTCAAATGCGGTTAAAACTGAATTTCGACACATTCATATGAATTTATATATTTTTGATTTAATATTTGATAAATTTAATATTTAATATTATATAATATCAATTTGATCGAAATAAAGTTCTTGTTCTTTTTAATGTCCAATTTCCCTGCTAAACATATTTTTTAATATTAATATTTATTTACATTCAATTAATAAACGATCAATAGCAACGATTAGATACATAAAATGTGTTAAATATTAGCATAATTATTATGAATGAAATGAAACAAAAAAATTCCAAGAGACGATCAATAATTTTTATTACCATTACCACAAATCATAAAACAACTCACATCTATAATAATTAAATTTGTATAAAAAAAAATAAATTAATAAACGATCAATAATAATCTTTAATATTAAAAGATCTATACGGATTAATATAATATGAAAGTAATTATTATTATTATTAAAAATCAACGAGTCCACAATGTACAAATTTTTCTTACCACCATAATTAGCTACCAAACAGCTAAAATTTACGATAAATTAAATTTTGACCAAAAAACAACAAAAATAATAATTAATAACCGATCAATAATAATTTTGAAAATGAAAAAACAAATGTATTAAGAAATCAAAGTTAATTATACAAAAATTAGTATTCAAAAATCGATAAGTTTGACGTAAAAATTTTCCTATTACCACCGACCACCAAGCAAATAAAATCTACAGTAATTAAATTTTTTTTTTCAGAACTAAAATTAATAACCGATCAATAATAATTTTGAAAGGAAATAAAAAAGAAAATCTATTTAGAAATTGAGGTTAATAATATGAAAGTGATTATTATCAAATGATCCATGAGATTAATCTAAAGAGATCACAAGAGATCATTGATAATTTTTCTTACTACGAATATAACAACCATCAATAAATAACATCTATGTGTATATGTACAAGTAAAAGTAGTAATATTGAGAATCTACCGAGTGCACATATGTGATCGAACGCAAATTAACATTAACTAGGAGATAGTCCCCGTAGAAGACATTAACGATTTCTCTATCGTGGTCAAGTATTAACGCAATGCAACGTAACAACGTATGACCGCCTTTTGCATTATGTGACTGTGATTGAACGAACGGCTATGGGGAAAATTACGGAATCATATTTTTTTACATAGGAACTATTAATTTTTTTTTTTTAATCGATAATAATGAAAACGAACTAATAAACGAACTCATAACGAATACATAAACGAATATATTAGATGAACGAATAAATGAACTAACACATGAAAGAATGAATGAACGATCGGGTGTAATAATAATAAGAATTATTTTCTTTTTTGTATTTCTTTATACACATAACTAACACACTTTTATCTTCTTCGTTAAATGAATTTTTATGAATCCTAATAAATAACTTACGTTGTCACAATATTAGTATAATGTATAAATATTTATATGTATATATAAAATGTTTTCTATCATTAAGTTATTTGAACAATCTAGTCGAACGACTTAGTTTACAATTAGAAGTAGAAGAAAAATTCCATTTACAATTCTTACCATTATCCGTCACTCAGTTAGAAAAGAGATTGACATGGACAAGACTAACGAGATAAGAATTTTCTCTGAACACTCGCTTTCAATTAAGTACCACGATACTTAGTAAAGAAAAATCATTCCCCCCTTCCTCCCCCCCCCTACTCTCCCCTCTCTCTCTCTCTCTCTTTCATTCTCTTGCTATCTGTTTTTTTCTTTTTCTCAATTACAAATGTTCGTACGAGAGAAAGTCTCCGCCTTCAACGTAATATCCACATACGCGTGTGTCTCTTTGCGAATGATCGATGATGAGGCAAAAGTCGTGACACCGTACAAATTACGCCGGCACTTATCTTCCGATCGTTAATTAGTTTCAAGTAAGTACTTATATATATGTGTGTGTGTGTGTTTTATATACATTACGTTTAACTAAGTTTGTAAGCAGCACGAACTCTCGGCCACTTTCTCCGTTCATAATGGACCAATTAGCAGCTCGTAAAACGCGTATCGAGACACACTGTTAAATAAAAGAACCTTAACCTTTTACACTCTCCTTGTACTGGCCCATTAAAATATACAAAACGAAATAAATAAGAAGGATGTAATTCGTCGTTGTTAATTATTACACGAACAAATTCCTTGTCTCATTTGTTACTGTTGTTTGATCGATTTTCTTTTTTATTACCAAGACAAATTTCACGATACGTTTATTTAACGAAATTATTATATCTGCTTTTTTTCAATGTTTGCAACTGACGCAATACGAAACGAATCTAATATTAAAATATAGAAATATTCAATTGATTTGAATCAAATTTGTAATTCTCAATCTTTTGTTTTCTTTTTTTTTCGCATTGTTACTATCTTTTAGTAAAGTTTCTCAAACTGGAACGATTTAATGAAATTATTATCTTTATTTAAAAAAGTAGCTCTGAGATTTACTATGAAACGATTGAAGTACTATAATATGTAAATTCGACAATAATCATTTTTATCTCTTATATCGTAGATTCACGTCTATCGATCTTGTGTACGTGGATAAAAGAAAAAAAGAAACGAAAAAAAAAAGAAAAGAAAGGAAGATAATCTGAACGTATAGAAGATTAAAATCTCTTGGTTAGAAAATATTGCAAACGTCCCTGCCGGTAGACGCCTATGGGGTAGTAGGTATAGTTTATCGGTTAGATCGTGAGTCGTTCAAGTTGTAAGGCCCCCGTAGGTAGATCGTGTCTCCTTATGGATCCTTTTATCGATGATCGTAAAACAGATTCCAATCAGGCTTTGCAAGACTACTCCTCGTTCGATGGATCGTTATGATTTTTCATTGGCGATCTTACGAACGAGACAAGTTCATTGGAAATGTCTCTTCTCTTCTCTTCTTTTCTTCTCGACTAAACCAAAGTTTTAAACGTTCTTGGAAAGTGTTATTGAATAATGAAGAAAAAATCCAATTGGAAATATTGGTGTGTTCGTTAAACATCGAATTCGGGTTTATAAATGATACTGAGAGAAATTTTGTTAAATATTATTTTAATAAATAATATGTGTGGGATATTATGAAACAATCGTAATTTATTTTGTCTAGAAAATTTGCAAAATTCTTCGAATAATAATAATAAAAAAAAAAGAAAAGGTTTCTTTTACCAATAAAGGTAAAAATATTTCGTTTAATTGTAAAGAAATTGGTTATTATTTCGATAGGAGGATTACGAAGGATAAACGATGAAAGTAACGATCGACAAAGTGTAAATGCTTTAACCGAATATGATCGGTGATCGTTCGTGTAATTTGATCCCTTCGAATTTGAGTATACGTGCGTTACGATCATGTACGATACGGTACCATACGGTACGGTACGATACAGTGCGGAAAAACGTTCGATCAGCATTCCTTAATTACAATCCCACTGTCAACGCGCGGTAACGTTCAATTAGCGAGCTAATGGATCGGATTTCTCGTGGTGGAAAGAAACGATCTTTCCTACTTGATCACGCCGAGACGATAAATCCAATTACGTAATGGACGTATAATTAATTCCTGAACGAAGAGTATATACCGATATCGGGTCTTCGGACTGATCGTTTTGCAAAACGATTTCTCGTTTAATATCGTATGATCGAGTTCACCCTAATAACCGAAGCTCTTTATTTCACTCAAAAATATATTCTTTATTGAATTGAATAATAAGAAATTATGGAATTGAAAATTTGCCAATAATTGTTTAATTTATCTTTTTATTATTCAATCGAATAATCGTGTAAATAATATTGGTTAAATTCATACAAAAATCAAGTAGCACTTTTTCGAAATTGAAATTAAATCATTTCATGGCAAATCTATATGCAAGTGTAACTTAAATTTTAGTAAAAATAACGTTGACAATTTTTTTAGTAATATTAAGTAAATAATATTATTTAAGAATTAGTAATATAATATTCGATTGTTCAATGTGAAAATAATGAAATTTCCAATAATTGAGATTAAACATTTTCATGGAACACATCAATTTCGATATACTTAAAAAAAATTCCTAATTATTATTATCATCACGAAAACAACCTACAATTCTCCATGTGCCCCCATTACAAATATAATATTAAATCAAAATAGATATAAATAAATAAATAGAAAAAATAAAATTAGAGAAAGTACGCGAAAATGATGAAGATTTTCGTATTTTAAAAATATTCTCAGTACATTTATCGAGAGAGAGAAACAAATAAATGTCCGTTTGTTATCTAGGCTGGTATCGTAAAGGGGTTTAAATAGAAATAACTCGCGTATCGAATGGAATATCTTGCCGATAATTCGTAATAGGTGGGTATTATCGTGCTCGTGAGATCGAACACGACCGGCCGTCCCTGGTTCTTGTCACAGGATGCATTGATGCGTCTATTAGCGCGAATTTGCAAGTATGATTCAACGTAAAAACACCTCCCCGCGGCACGTTCATTCTCGGGAGCACGTTCACGTAGTAGAACGCGCGTGAAACGACCGATCTTCCTTGATGCGAAGCGTGTGCTTCAACGATGATCACGTCGAGAGCATTTTTCATTTGCCCCGAATGCCGTCCAATCTCTTTCTCTACAATGCTAAAAAGAAAAACTATGAAATACTACGTACAAGAGATACTACGATTTATCTATCTTCATTTATTGCCATTACCGATAATATCACTTTCTATTTCATTTTTATCCATTAACAACGATCATTTATTTATCCCATTCTGCCATTTATTTCTTTTCTTTTTTAAATAGAAACATAAAATGATTTATACATAATTTTGCAATGTATTTTTTCTCTTTGTAAGTGACTAAAATAATCATATTTTAAGATTTGTTATATACCGTTCGTAATATTTATTTCAAAGAATATATTTTAGTATATTTAAGTCTCTTTTATTTTTTATTAATTATCTCAAAGAGAAGAATATTATTCGTTAACGATTCGAGACTATTAATTATTTTTTAACGAATTTCTTTTCTTCCCAAATTAAAATAAAATAATTCATCAATATATCTTCCATCTATATTACATATATATTTGAAGTAGAAGAAAATTATTGTACAATAAATTTAGTTATTTATTTTTAAACGAAACCAAAAATATATATATATATATATATATAAGTAAATGATTTATTATTAAACCTTTAATTTTTAATTAAAAAGAAATAAAATGGTAATAGTAAATCTTTATTTTTAATCAATGTTAATTCCGTAATAATTATGCTCCTGTATATATTCACAATTTTACGAATAATATGATTTCGTATGGAATTAAATTTGAATGATAAAATGTATTTCGTCTCTTTCTTTCTTTCTTTCTTTCTTTTTTCCTCTTTCTCTCGCTCATTCTTTTCAAAGAAGTCGATTTATCAGAGTCGCTGTCGCGTGCTGCTGTTGCCACAGAACCTTGCAAACTCGTGAGAAGCATAAGCGGCCGCAATGAGTCGGCTAATTAGTTTATTACGCCGTGCTGATTTGTACGCTCGTAAATCGCCAGACTACGTATATGAATAACATTATATCTACACGTTTGTGTGTGTGTGTGTGTGTGTGTGTATGCTCGCTTTAACTCACACATATAATTCAACCAAGTATTTCTATAACAATCTAATAGCATTCGAGGTAAGGAGACAGAAAAAGAAAACATATTTTTTGACGTGTTTCTTTCTTTCCTTCCTCTTTTTTCTTTTTTTTGTTTCTTTTTTTTTCAATTTTTCTTTTCCATTTCCGTTTTTGTTTAATTTCATTTTCATAAAGAAATCAAGGTGTAGTATAAAGTTTCCCACATGTAATTATCTCTTCCATTGCAAATAATTGACTAAGGGAAAGGAGGAGGAGGAGGAGGAGGAGGAGGGGGTCGGTAACGATGTTGATTAATAAATGAATAAAATATTATCGACGTCTCAAGTCGTCTCTCATAATTATTATATCACAGGTTTGAGTATAACAAAGTCCATTAAAATATAGTCTCCAGATAATAATAATAATATCTAAAATAATAATAATAATAATAAATAAAAATCATAATAATAAAACGATCATTCTTATTCCCATTGAACTAAGTGTGTCACCTTAATTGAACTCCGGTGAAAGGATTAAGTGTTTTTTAATATTTTATATTATTATTATTATTATATTATTATCTTTTTATTATTTTTTCTTTTTTCTTTTTTTTTTTTCAATACGATTTAGATTTTAATTAAAGATAACAGTAATTGCCAGCTCTCGTATATAGTAAATACAATATAAACGTTCGTAGTTTCTCACAGTCATCAAACGGAGTACTATTTCGAGATTGAACACAATGAACCGGGGTACTCAGGTGTGCCAGTCCGCGCCTGGCCCACGGAAACTTGCTCCTTTCCGTCGTTAAATTATAGTGTTTACGCGAATTAGATTTCGGTTTCGGTAATTTTCAGTTAATAACGAAACGAACTGGCCAACGAACAAACGTTAAGTGCGGCTTCGGGCCCATTAATGCCATTATAATCTAAAGGGCTACCTATATCTTCAACTATCTCTCCTTCTTTCTCTCTCTTACTCTCTTACTCTCCCCCTTTCCGTTCACTTTTCTCATTCCTGTTGCATATGCAGCAAGTGCATCTCTCTTTTACGGCTTATACGCGAATAATAAACGCGATGGGTGTGCGCGAAGACGAGTCTTCTATAAGATAGAAAGAGATAGAAATATAAAACGATAGTATGAGAGAGAAATAAAGGGGTAGAGGGGTGGTGGGGGTGGGGTGGGGGGTTTGTTGGAGGAAAAGTAGGGTTTAGATCTCTTATACATTATCGTCCGCATTACGTCGGGGGCTACTACCTGGATTATAAGCTCATTTCCGATAAATCGACTCGATTAAAAAGTGCCTCTTAAGACGCGCGTAAACCACTTTGCTTCGACCCCTTCACCAATCCCCTCCCCGCTAGCGCCGCCGTTGCCCCCCTTTCGATCCGCCTTCCGTTCGATCCGTGTTCTTACGGGACCTTCCCTTCGATATATCGCAAACCCAACGTACTCGTTTTTAGAAATTCGTTTGAACGAGCGCCATTTTCCTTAAAGACTGGTGGTACCGCTTCCAGCTCTGTGATATCAAGTTTTAGAAGAAAACGACTCTTATACTTTTTCTATCTTTTATTTTGTTGTTTTCTTCTCTCTCAGATACTAGCCTCGAGTTCTCTTAGTATAGACGATCATCATGTCGGCAAACGATACTTTCAATTAACTTCCTTTTTTTGGTTTTCATCTTCTTCCTCTTCCTCTTCTACTATTACTTTTTTTTTCTTCTTCTTCTTCTTTTTCTTCTTATGCTTCTTCTTCTTTTACTACGTGTTTCTATGCAACCATGATAGTAAACGACATCGAGTGGTGGTGTCATAATCGGAATGCGAGTTGATACACGACATTTCCTAAGTGGGCGCCATCCTTGTGTTAGTCAACTGGCGCCAGAAGTTTATAGTAGGTGTAATTCTAGATCGCGACAGACTGTGTTTGAAATATTTCATATAATATACGATATGATTTATACATTTAAAGTATCGAAGATGTGTACTCGATTATCATCGATGATACGTTTTAAACGTGTTATCTCCATTTACTGCGTATAACCAAACGATTTGTATTAAGCACCTTCTTCATCGTCTTCAGGTAAAAGTTGTTTTGTGTGTGTGATTTTAAAAAAATGTTCATAGATTTTTCTCTATGGTTAGGAAGGTTACTGGTATTTTGTCGTGGATAAGGTTTAAGATCTCAGTGTGAAACACGAATCACGCGTGAAAATCATTCCGAGGGTTTCGAGATAATCGAGAATTTTATATGCGTGTGTTTCTGTGTGCTGGAAGTCGCATATTTGAAGTAGATACATAAGAGCTCAAGTATTATAGGAATCATTAATGCTGCAAGGTCGGTGAAAGGAATGATACCTTTACCCTCGCATGAATGAATTTACGTTGATGTATTCACGATTTTAACGTATGAGAGATATTTATTTCGTTTATTTATTTCCACATCTAAACGATTATCTTTATTTTATGGCGAATTTTAAATAATTTTTTCTTTTTTTTATGAAGATATGCAAAAGTCTTGATTGAAAAATAATATAAAAACCAGTGATTTTAATTGTAAATGGAAAAGGAGAGTATTTGGTAATAAATTTGATATCGTTCGAAAGGATATTCGCGAAACTGGGAAATCCCAAATCCAAAAATAAAAAGAACAACTACTACTGCTAATAATAATAATAATAATAATAATAATAATAATAATAATAACGATGATGATGATACAACTACAAATATTACTACTATTATATTACGTTCTAAATGGATTCTTTAAGACCACCACCAAGCACGGAAATGAGACCGCAGTGATTCTTCTGGTAATTCCGATTTAGCGGTTTAAATATCAAGCGAGAAGGAATAATAATTGGTAGCCGAGAAAATAACGTATCAGTTCGTGTTTAAATAGCTTGTCGAAACGACGTTACATTTTTTTTTACGAATGCGTACAATCGCGTTAACAATTTTAGGTAATAGAATTACTCTATAATAAAATAAAATAAAATAAAATAAAATAAAATATATATTTATATGAAAGATACAAATTATTTCGTATAATATAGAAAATCGCGAAAAGTATAAAAATTTTGTATGTTAAACAAATGAATAAATTATATAAAAGAGAACAAAAATATCTCTTAGATTTGACGAATTAAAGTAAAAAATCAAATAATTATCAGAGGAAAGAGAAAATTGTTCGTAACAAACGATCGTGTGTGAAAATAACGAAAATTACAAAATAATAATTTCTTGTTTTACAGATCAGTCGAGCGTACGAGGAGGAGGTGGCGGAGGAGGAGGAGGAGGAGGAGGAGGAGGAGGCGGAGGCGGAGGCGGTGGTGGTGGAGGTGGAGGTGTTGGAGGAGGTGGAGGTAGCGAGCTGGCCGTCCCTCAGACGAGTCCTGCTAGTAGCACGAGTAGCTTGAACCAAGTGAATCAGGTGAACCAGCAGGTGAACCAACAAACTAACCAACAGCAGTCTCGTCAACAACAAGGAACACCGACACCAACGTTAACACAAACACCAACAATACCAGCTGTTACAAGTGTTGTATCGTCAACTGCATTATTGGTTGTATCAACGCGATCATCGCCTGCACCAACACCGATAACTTCATCAACTGCAACTGCAGCAGCAGCAGCAGCAGCTACAGCAACAGCAGGAACAATAACAACGACGCCTCAATCCACTCAAATGGGGATCTCAACGGAAGAGGTTAGACCTGAGGAAGAGGGCACCCACCCGAGGGCAGCTCCAACGAGCCCTGAAAGCGAGGCTGAGGTCGACGACTTTGCACCTAAGAGGAAACAACGACGTTACAGGACGACCTTCACGAGCTTTCAATTGGAAGAACTTGAAAAGGCATTCTCGAGGACTCATTATCCTGACGTTTTCACAAGGTAAGTTTTTCAATACATTACAAAAAAAAAAAGAAAAGAAAAGAATAAAATCCGTGTATATTGAAAGGACTTATCTACTTATAAACAAGGACGAAAATCCTCTTTCTAAAGTATTTTCAATCTTACCTAACAACTCTCTCTCTGACCTGACTTTAAAAGGAACAAGAGACACGTAAGTAGTAGGTATGATATTATCTTCGTTTCTTTTTTAGCGATAGGTAAAGAAAATTATGTCTAGACCAAAAAAGAGAATCCTATCGAATCTGTTGAATGATTGCTTACAGGCTTCTTGAATAACGGGATCGAGATATAGAATAGAAAAAGTTAGGTTTGAAGGAGGACAACCTGCTGAGATATTACCTATTAGTCTCGACTAATCCCTAAACTTATCGCGATAAAACAACACCCGCACTGCACCTTTGAGCATCTCTCATACTTAACTTAACTTAACTTAACCTTACTCAAAGATTATTTACCTAACATAAGCTGATTCGTGAATCGTAGAGTCAAGAGTCTTGCTCTGCCACTTTCATTACATTCCTACGAGGCTCCCATTCGAAACACGTGGAATTATCTATCGACGATTAATACCAGATGCCTATGCAATTACAAAGAAAATTCCAATAACAAATTCAATCGATATGAAAAAAAAGAAAAGAATATATATATAAATTTAATCATCGATCTTTCCAGACGCTTCTTCTTTTAAAGGTTACCTATGAACTATGTCATTTTTGAGTCATCATTTATATTTACGAGAATTCCTCAATTTTGTTTTCCAACTAATCCGATAGGTGAGAATGTAAACGAAGAACGAAACCAAACGCTACGCACATACATATACATACACACACACACATAGATATTTCTATACGTACGGACAGAGAGATAAGCAGAATATTATCGATCGATGCCATTTTTACGATGAAGGCGTAGTCCTTGAACATGATCATAAAACGGACTTGATTCCTTCATGATTATTCAAGCTTATAGTGATATTCGTATTGCAAAAATAGCGATGAGTTAATTGCGTACGTTACCGTAATTATGGACATACCAATGCCGATCGTTTCGATATAAGAGTTAATAACTTTATCAAAACATATATATACACATACATACAATATATATATTTATCTAAACACATATACACATAAACTTCATGAGCTACAAAAATTCCATGCGTATTAGTTTCCTCATACATATATAGATTCGATCAACCAATTAACAAATAATAATTTTAACCAATTATTCTTCTAACGTAAGATATAAATATTCATCGTAGATTAATTAAATTAGATTATTGATTCAATCGATCGATTAATTAATAAAATTAATAGTTAATTGTTAAATTAGGGTATCGTAATCGTACGTAAAATCAATTAAAATTAGTTGAAAAATATCATTACGAATATAATTCGTTTAAAATACGCAAATCTTGTTTTCTAATATTTTTTTATTATATTAATTATTTCGTAGAAAAATAATTAAATTAGATAAAATAAATTCAAATAATTAATTTTATAAATGATAATCTCCCAACTAATAAATTATTCCTATAACGTAACGTATAATAGTTAACCGTAGAAGATTAATTAACAATAAATTAGATTAAAAGTTATATCAATCAATATAGAAATAACATATACACGTATATATTTATTGAATCAAATTACCATACTTGTCCATAAAAATAAAACAAAGATAACAAAAATTATCACGCAAATTTCTAATATCATAATTGTTTTAAACATAACTAAATTAAATATATGAATTTATATAATATAATATAATATAACGATACCCATACGATATCAATGACTGAGAATAATCAAATTAGGTTTTCCACAATCATTCGTAAAAACAATTAAAATTACAGAGTTAGAAAGACGACAAAGGTGGATCGTTCAATATACAAATCATGTTGTTCTTTGTTGGTACAATTTCATTTTTGTCATTTTCATTTAATTTTTTTCCTTTTCATTTTTTAAAGGCGATTCTCTAACCATGCAAATTTTCTTTTTTCCATACCCACGGTCGATGGTTTTGCATTATTAAGTCTCCGAAGGAAGAGACGACCGGTTGTTAGACGTGTAGAGTAACGCGCCGAGAATGGGGTGTAGTGCAATCTATCTGGATGTTTCTCTCTCTCTCTTTTTCTCTATCTCTATCTCTTTCTTTCTTTCTCTTTCTCTGTTAAACCTTCCTCTTCTTAAAGTTGTTCTTTTTTACACGTGGCTTCTTTCGTGCTATGGAACACCCGGTAGGTAACTAATAGCGGTGTAATCGCTCGTAATAGGTCCGGTCCTGGGGCCACGGTATGGGGTTCTCGTAATTAACGAAGGTGGAAGAGGTTGAAAGAGAAAGAGAAAGAGAGAGTATGCAAGAAAGCTTGAAACAGGTAGTATGGCTCCAAGATTCTCTGGGACATCCCTAAACCAACTATGAAAGTAACTTTGTTCCCTAAAACCTTTAGTCATTTACTCCCCCACTCCCCTCGTCAATACAGTTTTATGAAAAATTAGACCTTAGAAGTAGTCCTGACATTTTATTTCGTTTCATAAAATAATTCTGTATGGTTTTTTCTCAATTTTTAAATGAGTATCTTTTTCTCTTGCAAGTGTATTTTTATTTTTTATTTTTTCATTTCCTTAATTTTCGTTTTTATGGTTTTTAAATCGCGTCTGGATCGTTAAAGTATTTTGGAATTATTAAGCAGATTGCTTGCTGCTGCTCGGTGAATAGGGGTCATCATCCAATCGTCGAACGATTTATATTTCGATGATATTTTATAACATTTAAAAAATAATTGGTATTTTAGTTAATATTAAATTCATTCGTTGTGATCTCTATGTAAAAGAATTTTATTCTTTTAATTGTGATAGATTTTTTCGATTGGTATTATATTGATCATTTTGTTGTTTTCGTGTTTACGAATAAATCTTAAAATATGTTTTTAATCTTGTAACACGAAAAATATAATATTTAACAAAATAAAATATATATATTTCTTATATGAACCTATAAAAAAGACAAAATAATACAAATCATGTCCAACTTTTCTTGATAGTTTTCCAAAAAATTAAGATTAGATAAAGGTATTTGAAATTTTTATTTATTTAAATCGAGAAAGTAGGCTATGGTTTTGGAATTAGATTGAAAAATTAATTGATCGATCAATCAAACACGTCCGATATAATTAGTCCAACTTGATATAATGAGCGATAGTATTGGAATTCTTTGCATGCATCGTATAAAAATAAATCTCATGATTGCGTTAGTGACGTAAGTACCTACCGAACGAAGGTCGGATTATAAAGCGCTCCTGTGAAACAACGTTATAAATAACATTTTAATTACGTTCGCGTCTTAAAAGTCGTAGAACCAACGTTGTTCGACGTGAGAGACGTTGGCATAGTTCCTACGTGCACTGAACCAACATTTTTCTTCTTTTATGTGTTTTTTTTTTTTCTTTTTATTTTATTCGTCGATCCTCGTGAAGATATTACTTTATGGTTTTTATCGTTCGCAAATGAATATCCTCGGGGCTTGTGTTTCATTCAAAACTCTTATCAACAATTTTCAATTTAGAATTTATTTGTTCTATTTTAGATTTCCAATTTTTACATTCGCAAAAATTATCTATTAAATTTTGCAAATGTATATATTTGATTCGAGATGAATCTATTGTTTAAGAATTTTTAATATCTTTTACTTACATTAATAATTCTAATATTTTTTTAATAAAAATGTTTATTCTAATGTTTATTTCTAAATAAATAACACAGTATAGAATATTTGATGTACTCGAACATCATATAGTAATCTTTTTATCTAAACAAAATAAACTTAATATTATTTTTAAATAAAGTACTAAGAGAATTTTTACAGAGATTTATATTTAAATTAAGAGAGCTAGTGTATTTCTTTTTCTTATATTTTATTAAACATTTTTAAGAATAATTATTTAATAAATAAAAATAAAAATAAATTTAATATTATAATTATATTGATATAGTTATATATTAAAAACACGTTTAGTATTTTATAACCCACTATATAGAATATTTTATCGATTGAAATACTTTAAAGTATTTTCAACATTTAAACAACTATACTATTACTTTAAATATTAAAAATACCAGTAATACTTGTGTTAAACCAAGTCAATAATTAACGATCAATCTATCATTGATTAAGATTCCATATATCCTATCTAAGTTAGTTGATTCTCTTACGAATCTTTCACTATTTCGTAGTAATAAATTGATTCGCTTTCTTCGTTTCCCAGTGCCTTCCAGTGGTATTAATTTCACACTAATTGGATTTTATGGTCGCTTAGGTTTATTGACCATTCGTGAGAGAGACAGAGAGAGAGAGAGAGAGAGACGAATAAGAAGAAGAAGAAGAAGAAGAAGGATGAAAGAAAGAAAGAGAAGAGAATAGAAACTCGTCGGAACACATTGCATATTCATTAGAAGCCTTTACCGAAGGGCACGCGCACGATTGGTTCTATCAAAATACATTTAATGGACACACACCACCGGTACACACAATATTTTATAAGAAGTCATCCGATAGCTAAGCGAATAATACCCACGACCCATTTGTTACAACTAAGAATAAAACGTTTTACAATCGTTAGCTACAAATTACTACGTGTCCGATCATAAACGTCCTGGGAACGATGATTTATCTACATTTCCTCTTGATCGCGTATCAAACATACACACACACATACACACACACACACAAAACACAAATACCACATATAAATATAATATACAAGACTCATGACAAGAAATTAATATATAAAATGATATATAAGTAATTAGGTGTAAAAAGAATTTCGAGAAAAAAAAAAAAATAATGAAAATATATCTCTGTAGGAAGTTGTGTGAAAAGTGTGGCATAATAAAATAAAATCATATTACTTTGCTACAATATAATAACTAATTTGCGCGCTATTCTATATAATAAAATCTAGGATTATAACTTTTACATTTTGGCATTTCCTTTGAATACATGTTAAATTCTACCAATTAAGATATCCGTCATTTACACGTTACCCATATTATTATTATATAATAATATTTATTACATTAATGTTCGCATATATTGACAGTTATACAGAGACATGTGTTGCATAAGTAGGTCAAATCCAATTTCTAGAATATTCCTGTATATCTATACATTCAATCTCTAACTAATTTGCAAATTTGCATTTTTAAAAGTATTTTAATGACTTTCAACTTTGTCGACACTTTCAATTTTACATTTATACACACAAACATATATATATATACACACATATACACAGAGTACACTTATAAATATATATATATATATATATATTAAATACATTTTATTACAGAAATAAAAATAATGAGGTAACGATGAAAGATGTGTGGTATTTTTGTTTTTTAGTTCTCTTTTTCTTTTTTTCTTTTTAAGGTAGGTATAATACTTATGAAGAGGTTCGAAACTTTTCAAACGTGTTAAACAAGTTGAAAGAGTAAGAGAGAAAGGAAGAATATACCAACGTAAAGGCTTTTCGAACGTAGCCACTTACTTTTACGGGCTCTTAAGATCTAATTTAGATTAGAGTCGTGTGGCTCGAGCTACCGTGCCGCGTTAGATCAACCGAATGAAACAGACTCTTTCTTTTCTCTTAAGGGACGACTAACTCCTCGTCTTTCCCTTCTACTTCTTTTTATTCTTGTGTTGTTGTTGTTGTTGTTTTATTGCTTTTATTGTATATGTGTGTGTGTGTGTATTAGTTTTTCGACCAATTCTTTTTCTTTTTCTTTGAAATTTAGTCAAACACGTTATAACGATTATAGACGCGTTTCTTTTTTTCTGTTTTTTTTTTTTTTTCTTAATTACGAATCGTTAGTTTCATCCGCACCTTATTTAGTCGATCGAATCCTTGTTTGGACAAATTATAAATCCATTCTAAGAATGTTTATTCTAACCTAATCTCACGTTTTAGATCAATCGAATTAGAAAGATTCTTCTTTAAAAGGTTGACTAAATTATTCCCTTTTAGAATTCTTGTATTGTTATTACTTTTGTGTGTTAGACTTTTTCCGGACATTTCTTCTTCTTTTTTTTTCTTTTTTGATAATTTATTTGAACACGCCATAACGATTATATCGACGCGTGTTGTTTTATTTTTTCTTTTCTTCTTCATTTTATTCATTACGAATCGTACGTATATTCGTCACCTAATTTAAGCAAGTTTTGTGATTTCGACCGATTAGTAATTCATTTTGAGAGATATTTATTCAAACGTGTTCTTGTATTGATCAATTTATAATCATTTACGGGAAAAATTTTTCTAACCAATCGACTACGATCTAACTATTATTTATTATGTTAACATTCTGCGCATTTATCTTTCCTTTTATTTGTTTTTATTCATATCTCATTAATGGCAATCAATAATTGACATGCGTATACATTGTTTACGTTTATATCTACATATGCATTAAAGTAACGACATTATGTTGATTATATTCTAATTTTTCTTTTTTATTATCCATATTTTTTTGTTATTAAATCTAAATATTCAAAGATAATAAGTTACTATGTTATTTGAATTATCGTACAAAATACGAGATAATTACACAGATTAATTGAAGTATGCTTTGCTGTTTACGATTGAAGTTCCACTCAGGTATTATTCTATTTTTTATTCCTTTTGTTTGTTTATTGATGATCAATGAATTTGCAAATTATTCTTATTATACTTTCCGTTAACAGTGTTTCTCAACTTATAAGTTAAATGAAACTTTTCAATTTCGAAATTTTTGCTGTTTATCTCTCCCAAGCAAATAATGTGATTTATCTGTACAATTTTTTGTAATAATTTTTCGTAAAATCTTTTTAGAAATTCATTTGAATATTGAAGTAACAAAATCTTGAAAATATAATTTAAAGTAATTTCAATCTTATCAAATTTGAAAATATTTTATGGTACGAATATTTGCGAGACACGGTTCTATTACAAAAAAAACAAAATGTCTTAAATCGTATGATAAAAAACTATATTGCATATATTTCTATATATTTATAATTATTTATAATATAGTATTAATATTGCAAACTAACTATTATAAATAAACATATTGGATCATAAAGAAAAAAAAATTCGAAAAATGCCTAAACTATTATATATCTACAAGTTAAGATAAAAACAGAAAAAGTTATGTGTTTCCACCAACATTGGCAACAGAAAAGCTTATTTAAATTCCTTGATAAATTTGTCAAAAAATTTATTGCAAGATACACTCAATAACGATACCATTTAAATGATATTTACCTCGACTAATACATTCGAATAATTCAACAACGATAGGAGACTTCAATGCCTGCAATCAACCGATTTCGGAGACTTCAATAAGATTTCTTTCGCAAAAGAAAACAAAAATATAAGTATTAATAATACAAATACATTTCACAAACGAATTATGTTGTGTATTACAGTATTAATAGGAAATAAGGGATAGAATTTTTCTTCTTTTCACGATGAGAAAAGAAATCGGAAATGTGTTTCACTTGTACAAACAACACCGTTAATGCTTCTTTCTCGATAAATTATTCCAAATATGTATACGTATAAATTCTCAACTATTAATATATTAAAACAAGAAAATAATTCAAATAAATAAATAAATAAATAAATAAATAAGCAATAAAAAGTAAAACAAATTCGTTCCTGTGCTACATAACAAAGATTCATAAAATTGACGAATCACTCGAGAAATGAATTAGGTGATTGCAGTGTTGGCGTGAGTAAGGGAGGAGGACTTTTCTCTGTGAAGATGAAAAAAGAGACCGGAGGTGTTCCACCTGTTCAAAGGGCCGCAACGCGTTTCTCGGTAAATCATTCCAAAGTATACCTTTATATCCGTGGGGTGGGTTGGTGGCGAGTTTAATAAGGATGATTGTTTCCAGTGATCCGTGGAACGAAACCAGTTCCACAAGACTCTTTCCCTTTCCATTCTTTTATCTCTCTCTCTCTTTCTCTGTTTCCCTTTCCCTTGTTTTTTTTTTTTTTTATATATTCTTTGTCCACTGTCACGACCGAGCAAACTTCTCCTGTCATTAATCGGCCGACGAGTCATGCTCCCGATTAGAAAACACCGCCGGCACTGCCCCGTTATTCCTTTCTCAACAAATAAGATTAGAGACCGTCGTGGAAAGTTAATCGGTTCCGTTCTCATATGTATAAACGTGTGTGTGTGTGTATCGATGTATGTTAAGTATACATTTGTATTTATGAATAATATACAATGTTAAATAAAGAAAAACAACCACGTATGATCGAATATACATAATAATTTTCTTTTTTTTTTCTTTTTACAATCTTTTTCTTATTTTTTTTTTTTGCTTTAGATTATAAATATTCAAAATTTGTTACTTTAGGCGATCAATGAATAACATTAATTATAACGTATTCTTGTAAAATTCTCTCAATGTAATTATTTAATGGAACATTCTTTCGTTTATGCGGATTGGCTAATAAATTTAACATATATATATAATTTAAGTACTTACATAGTTTCTATAAGTGCATATCGATAGGTAGATAAATATATATAATTACATTAACACAGGGGTTATATATATATATATTTTTTTTTCTTTTCATTGTAATTGAACTAGGAATTTTTCCTTGTATTTCTCTCTTTCGCTCTCTCTCTTTCTTTCTTTCTTTTCTGTACTTGTAAACGAATGCGTAGATGCGAGCACGTGTGTTTGTTCGTAGAGTTGCATATTTCTTAAATGCGTATTGATAGGAGAATAGATAATGTTGTATAATTAAAAATTACAGATACATGTGCTTCTTTAATTCTTAATTGAATGACACGGATATTTCCTGGTATGAGTAGACAAATATTTACACATACGAATATATATATATATACGCATATACTTGTATATTTTCAAAATACATATCGATGACAAGAGTTGATATAATTGTAATAGAATTATAAATTATAAATAAATGATTATTTTTTTTATATGTTCTTTTTAAGCCACGTATCCTATTTTGGTATACTACATATTTACACGCAAACATACGTATCCATATACTTGCATGTACAAAATATGCATACTGATGAATAAAGTTGATAAATATGATACAATTTTAAATTACGAATAAATGATCTTATTTTTGTTTTTAAAATACAAATCATTCCTATTATTAATATAAAGATAAATATATTCATACAACATGTATATGCAGAGATCTCAAAAAAGTCATATTGATAAAAAGAAAAAGATAAATACTTTACAATTACAAATACACGTCTTTATTCGGTTTTCTTAATCCTTTCTTGCATCTCTCTCTTTTTCTCTCTTTCTCTTTGATATTTGTTTTCTCTTTCTCGCATATAACGTTTCTCCCACTGCGAAGAATACCAGTCGAAGGTTAAGTAAGAACAAGAAGAAGAAGAAGAAGAAGAAAGAGAGGAAGAAAAGGGAGAATACAGGTGGTACAGGTTTGTCGAGGTCCATCCCTCATCCGATTGGCGGTAGTGTGGCCAATCAGTAATTGGCTCTCCACGGCGTACGCGTATTAAGCGCGCATTACGCACGCATTACGCGCGTTGCTACCAGGCTTCCCTTTCGTTTCGCTCCTCGAGAAACTCTTACCACAAACGCGTTCTTCCTTGTCTGTTTCAAGAAAGATGCCCTTAAGTACTTACTTACACTTACTTATACTTATTTATTACTTACTTACTTATTTGAGAATTACGGAATGTGGACCGTTGACCCAAAACTCCACCTAACCCGTCACTTTTATCCCCACCTTTATTCGTTTTATTTTACTTTCATTTCTTATCATATTTTATACGAAATAAATCAAAATGAAACGTCGAGGAACATTAAAGGTTTTGCTTTCATTCAAAAGATAGTAAACTATGGAATTGAAGTCTCCGATGTTGGTTGGTTGATTGCAGGCATTGAAGTCTCTTTTCGTAGTGACGGATTATTCGATTTTAATATATATATATATGTTGGAGATAGTAATAAAGTATGTCAAATAAAACTATCCTATACAATATTTATGCCTGTTAGTTATGACAAATGAAGATATGATTTTGCTGTAGTCTCAACTTTTAAAAGATATTAAAATATATTATTTGTGTTGGGGTAATTATAACGGTGCACTACTAATTGTATAAGTAAAACTAAAAATTGAATAAAAATTGAAATTATAATTTTATCACAATTTTATTTATATTATAAAATAATTATCAACACATTTATCAATGTTAAATAATAATAAAAAGAAAACAACAAATATTTCATCTCGACGATTAATGATGATATCAATGGATAAAATTACTCAATACTAATTGAAAATAGCTTATGAGAAACTAGAAAGATTTACGGAGAATATAATAAGGAAAAATGTTAGTAACTCAATAAATATTCTTCCATTTCTTGGATTTTCTTTGTTTTTTTTTTTTTTATTCTTTCACGAATAGAATTTCCATGAATTAGTTGACAGAAAGAAAACTTTGAATAGTAGTTCTAAACGATGACGACGACGACTACGACGACTATGACGATGATAATGATGTTGATGATGATAATAATAGTTGGGCAGGCGTTAGACAATAATAATTAGGATTGCGCCACAAGGGACAATCACGGTCGCAGTGATCGCTACTCTGAAGAACTGCCAGTGACTGGCTAGTCCGACCCCTGAGGTTAATTAGATAATGTAATTGTCCGGTAATTACTCGAATTACCAGCGTGCCAAGCCTCTCACAAGTTACTCGCACCATTCTCGCGAGTTACTCTTGCTTACACGCATTATTACATTTTCCTTCGTTATTTACATACACATATACATACACACACACAACTTGTCTATCTTCTTTTCTTATTTTTTTCTCTTTCTAAATGTGGAAAAGAGAAAAAGAAAGAAGCTAATGCAGACGTTAGATCCGTCATTTGCAAACACGCACTAGCAGCACTAGCAGCAACTGCAACAGCAACAGCAGCAACAGTTGCAGTTCTCCGCCATTATTACTTACCTATGTACCGTCCGACTTTATAATTCTCACACAAGCGTTCGTGCCGATTTCACGTCGGATCTCATTACCGAGAGGATGTGAGAACCCGTTAGAAAACGATCGAATCCTCGTTCTCGTTTGTTCAAAGGAAAATATCTCTATGTAAAGTAATAAAATGAAAATAAGGAGAATAGTTATTGAGAAAAACAGGATGAGAACATTTTCCGTGTCTTAGAAATTCGGCCGTGTCGAATCGTCGTGTACTCATTTTTATTATCACGAAATACCAAAAATAAATTTACAAAGTATAATGAAATAAAATAAAGAAAAGAAAATGTTTTTTTTTTGTAATTTTAAATATTCCGTAAATATATGAAAATTTACCTGTGTCTAATCTCTCTCATTCTTGTCTCTTAATTCTCTTCGAGGTTAAATATATTTACGTTAATTACCCGTCGTAACAAAATGAGAATTCCTAGACAAAAAAATAACATAATTCAAAAATTCAATATAATACATATATATATATATATATATATATATATATATTATAAAAAAATTCCTCGCGTGAAAATTCAGGGGGGTTGTGTCGATGCGCGTGTTCCCTCTCCGCTACTTTAACAGTAAAAAATATCCCAAAAAAAAAAAACAAAAGAAAGGACAGAAAGGTTAAAAAGAAGAAGAAGAAGAAGAAGAAAGGAAGGGAAAAAAAAAGAAAAGAAGATGGTTTGAAAAAAAAAGTGCAAAGCATCGTTGGTAGAAGCGGAAAGATGACGAAGTGGAAGCTCGGGCTCTAATCCACTTATGTTAGCGGGACGGCTTTGATGCGAGGCCGCGAAAAGGTTCGCCGCTTACCATTATTCAGCGACTCGTTGCGAAACTCGTTCGGGATATTATTCGCCGATTTTTTTTTTCTCTTTCTCTTTTTTTCTTTTTTTTTTTTTTTTTTTTTTTTTTTTTTTGTTTTTTTTTTTTTTTTTGTTTTTTTTTTTTGATGCAAAAGTCCGATTCAAATACACGATAGCAATCTTGCGCCGCGCGTTTTGCTATTACGAAGCAGCAACTAATTCTAAGCAAGAGGAAAACACCAGGAATCGTCCTACTTCCTCGACACCACCCTCCCCCTAGCCACCCCTTCCATAGAAACTCACTCACTCTCTCTCTCTCAATCTTTTTCTTATTATTTTTAATCATTCTGACGTTATATTATAGTTAACACAAGATAATTTTCTTTGGTACTACCCCCGCTGTCAGGACGTGCGAGAATTTTTTAATTGAAAATAGGATTGAACACATTTTTGTCATTATTATTTTCATTGTATTCGCATTATTAGACGTAACGTTGTGTCAGCAATTATCTCGAACGTAATCCTTTTCTTTTCTTTTTTTTTTAACTCGTGCAAATAATTTATATCGCCGACCTTCGATTCTGGTTCCTCTTTTCTTTTTTTCTTTTCTGTTCTCTTTTACTTGCGATTCGACGGATCATCGAAACGTAATTTGCTGATAAATACGAGCAAATTTTTCATTAGATCGTAACGCGCTAGGATGTGATTCGTTTAATTGAAAAACAAGATTGAATATCTTATTTACATTGTGCAGTAAGAAAGACGATGAGATAAATGAATAATTATCTCGAAATGATATTCTTTTTTGTTCTTTTTTTTTTAATTTCGTATAAATTGACGCGACCTTCTCGATCATATTTTTATTCCTTTAGTTTTGCAACGAAAAGTCAATCTAATCGATTTAGGTATATACACCTCGTACGAGTTTAATAACGAGAATGAGAGTGTGCTTGGAATAATGAGAAAATGGAATTTTTATTTTCTTTCATTCTTTCATTCTTTCTTTTTTCTTTCTTTTTTTTTTACAAGATCTTATAGCATAAGATGTATCACGCGCGCTTCGATAATTATAATTACTCGGAGTTGGGGCGTGCGCTGTTGTTCCGATTAGGGAAATGGTTACATAGCGGTAGAGTTCCAGCATGTTTCGTAAAAGCAATTAAAGAAACGTCCGTTATTAGTATACGTCCTAGATCGAAAAACCAAGAGAAAGAGAAAGAGTAAGAAAAAGTGAATGAGAAAGAAAGAAAGAGATAGATAGATAGATAGATAGATAGATAGATAGAAGGACAAAGGTGTATTTAGGTATACTACGTGAGATTCATTTTTCAATGGTAAGGGAATAGTTTGCTGGCGGCTTAGTGCGAAAGCTCCTTCGGATGACATTGTTATTAACGTCAGTGATTCTCTCTCTCTCTCTCTCAATGACTAACGTACAAAACTATGCCGAGATAAATTGCAGGTGCAATTTCTCGTCGTCGTAGAAAGATAATGAAAAATACATGACGGTTAGTGTTAGAAAAAGACAGACAAATGGACAGAATAAGAGAGAGAGAGAGAGAGATAAAGATAAAGAATGATAAAAAATAAAGAAAGAGTGAGATAGATAGATAGATAGATAGATATATAGATAGAGAGAGATAAAAGTTGCACAAGGTTTTCATCGGATCAGCACGCTGTAAATTTTCCATTAAAGTTGAACGCGCGACTAATCTCTCGGTACGTGGCCTCTTAGAGGCGGCTTTGGACACGCATTTCCCATGACAAGGACATTGACGATGAAGAAGACGAAGAGGAGAACAGAAAAAGAGAGAAAAAGAGAGAGAGAAAATGAGTGAGAGTGAGAGAGACATAGTAGGTAGTACATAATAATAATGATACGCGAATCGAGGGTAACCGACTCTCGCAGTGAACGGCGGGTGTAATTAGGGACGCCCGTCTAACCGCGAAATTTCGTGATCTTATTAAATCCAGAAGGACAACGAGCAAGCAAGCAAGCAAGCAAGCAAGCACGCCGCACCATCCAAAGAGAAAAAGGGAAAGGCTAAATTATTATTACTCGCGGGCCAAGGCTCGTCGTCGTCCTTTTTCACTCCCCCTCCCCCACACCCCCTCCTACCCCCCAATCCGTTACTTTTTCTCTGTCGTATTTTAATCTTGCGTGTGTTGAATCTACACACATATTTTTCTGGTATACTGCAAGAATGATGATTGTTAAAACCCATAAGAAGATGAATCGGTGTCGACTAACACGCACGTACACACACACACCGACATTTCTTTTATTTTATATTTATTTTTCTTTTTTTTTCTTCTTGTCTTTTTTGTTTAACTGCAACATCGATAAAGTAGAAAACTTTTGTAATTTTGTGTCTTCGCAATTTTGTTACTCCTCTATTCATAATTCTATAGATTAATTATTTATATTTACACACATAGCGCGTTATATATAAGAAGATTGAAATAATCTTTATAAAAAAGGAATAAGTTCGAACAGGTTAACGTTTTCTCGTGGAAAGATTATATGATATAATTTTTACGTGTAAAAAAAAAAAGAAGGATATGAGAATAATATCGTGTCGGTAAATGTGGTAAGGAGGTCCTGTTGATGATCCTTTTACAACAATGAACGAATATATCTATTCTCGAAAGAAATGGAATTTTCGTGAGAAACTCGATCCCAATCGAAGAAGAAGACTACTACTATATTTTTAAATACACACGCGGTTACACACGCGCACGCAAGCACACGTACATATGGGAATCCGTCATTGAACGGGAACCGAGTCGGTAGCAGGTACAAATTATCTTCGCAACTATGTCCGCCAGACTGACCATTAAACTTACGACAAGGGGTAATCATCAGCATCCTTCACAGGGTATATGAAGTTACGGAGAGATCGGATCAAAAATGCGAGCATGGTTTTTAAAAAAAAAAACATGTATGTATGTATGTATGTATGTATGTATGTATGTATGTATGTACTGTAAGCAAAGGACTAAACGTTAAAAGAAAACGATCTTTTCGTCGTTATTTTACTTGTTAGGAAAAAGAAACAAAATAAACGAATCCTATCGTCAATCGTTTTTGATTTACGGTATAATTAATGTATATTCGAGAGGCGGGGGAGAGTGGGAAAGTAACGAAGAAAACTTTGGTGAAAGAAGTGGACGGTGATGCGCGAGATTTCAAAATTTCATCCCTTTATACATTTTTCATTCAATTTTATTCAAATTGTTGTATTTATTTATTCGATTTTGGTGTTGGATACATTAATAAGATTGGTTTTCCATACATGATAAAACTTTTGGATTGTTCGTTATATCGATGAATTGTTTCATTCTCCTATAGACATAAATATATCAATATGAAAATTAATTGTACGAAACTTAATTTAAATAATAATTTGTGGGATATATATTTTAAATGAATGATCACAGAAAAATTACAATATTATTTATATATAATATATTTTCATATACCAATATTTTATTATACTCTCTGATGTATATTGATAAAAAAAAAAAAAATAAAAAAGTGATATTAAAAAGATATCTACTGGAGCCAAGTTTTAAATGACGGAATATTTTCACGCGAACATGAATCAATAATATTTATGTCTCTCTCTCTCTCTTTCTCTCTCTCTCTCTCTCTTTTTCATCTTTTATTTCCTTTTCTCATCATTTCTCACACTCGAGGATAACCGGCAAAAGTTTTTTATGACGGATTATTTTCACGCAATCGTGGATCAATTTTGATGTCTCTTTCCGTTTCTCGTGTGATCGATCTAACTCTCATTTTCAACGTTCGCGAAACTCGATGGTCGATGGACATGCAATGCAATGAACGAATTCGTAAAATCGATCGCCAAAGAAAAAAAAAAAACCAAAATATCGATTCGACTTTTTTTGTCTTCGATCTTGCCGCAACACGCAACGAGAATTGTTTTTTTTTTTTTTTTCTCTTAATTTCTATTTCCAGAGTTTCGTTTTATTTTTATTTTATTTTAATTTTTTCTTTTCTTTTTGATTTTCTTCTTAATCCCTCCCCCTCACCCCCTCGCCCCTTATGCTACCCCTTACCCCTTACCCTCCCCCCCATATATACGAGTGTAGAAGGTCAAAGGATAATAATAATCGATATCGTTCTCTCGTAACGCAACTTCTTTGAACGCTTAGAGCTCGCGGAATCGCTTCAAGGATATTTCGAATGCGCAGCACTTACACACATGGAGATAAGGAAAATTAAATCCTATTAAGTTGTTGTTATCGTAATTACGATCGCGCTCGATCTAACGTTCCCCGAGAAAGGAGCCGACAAGCTTACTTCGGATTATCTCTTTCTTTCTCTTAATCTTTCTCTCTCTCTCTCTCTCTCTTTCTTTTTCTCACACACGATTTTGTATTTTATCGATTACATACGTATTCGTCTTTATTACAATTTTCGTTAATTCGTTTATCATCGTGTAAAATTGTCCTTATACACATTTACACATATACCAATTATATTTATCCATCATCGATTCATTCAATCATTTTTTCAATTATTTTCTATGGATTTTTTTATTGAAATTCTTTTTCTTCAATTTGTAATCACCTTGTATATATGTTGCACTTAAGAATTTTAATTGTATTCATCTAACAGGATACACACTGGAGATACTTTCTTAAATTTTTTAATTATTTTTTTTTTTTAAATAGCAATCCCTCCTATCTTCTCTATATTTAATAATTTTGTCTTTACTAGAGTTATTCATTAAAATCATTAATTTTTTTTATTCGAAATTTGTCCCCATGATTTATAATCATTTTGTAATGATAGATGATGCCAATACGACAAGCTAAGTAATTTGTAATATTTTTATCTTTTTTTTTGTTTTTTTTTGTTTTTTTTTTTTCAAATAAATTTGCATACGCTACGCATCCTACATTTGTTTTTTTTTTTTCTTTGTCTATCCTACTTTCTCTTTAAAAATTTGATATTTATAGATCAGACCCTTCATTCGTTATTTGAAACTTTCGTTAATAATTGTTCGACAAATTTGTTAACACATGTCCGAAGGACATGTTTTTTTCTCGAGAAAATATAAAAAGGAAGGGGGTAAAAAAAAGAAAAAATTATGAATAATTCTTGGATACCAGGTTTTATCGATCCTTTTATATGATTTATCCTCTTTCTCCGATCGTCCTTGGCAAATCGAAGGAGATGATCTTCGAGCCCGAGAAAAAGTCTTGATATACCTGTAATTTCGACAGCATTTGCCCGAAAATCTTCGGCAAACGGGCGTGTTGTTCCTAAACACGAGAGAAGGATGGATGAAAGAAAAGAATAAAGGAAGGAAGGAAGAAAGGAAGGAAGGAAGGAAAGGAAAGGAAAGGAAAGCAAAAGGAAAGGAAAGGAATGGAACGGAACGGAAAAAAAATGTAGCTTCTGTGTGCGCGGTAATCACTGAGATTTCTTCGCGATTTCGTGGAACATCTGTGCAATTTGCGTGCAAAATGATGAGAGGGAATAATGCCTTAGGGTGTCTCGCTGTGATCGACTTCTGGCCCCATATCGATGATAATCTTCCTATCCTTCATCCCAACTGTTAATCCAAACTTACTAGATTCCATTTCTTTTTTTCTCTTTTTATTATTATTATTATTATTATTATTATGCGATCTTAAAGCCATCAATCGGAAAAATACGAAGAAACTTTTTCCCCAAATCTTAATATTCATCAAAATTTCACAGATCCTACATATTATGAAGATTTTTTAAATGAATTTTCGGTCATCGATGGATTAAGAATGATCCTAATTACTTTTTGAATAATTCTAATGTCATCAATCGGGAAAATACGAAAAAACTTCCCCCCTAACCACCTAATCGGTTATTTCCGGAATCACTGATTTCATATATCAAGTTTTTCTAATTTAATTTTTTTGTTTGTTTCTAAATGTCATCAATGAATGTGAAAAATCGTCCTAATCACTTTTGGAAGAACGCGAATAGATAGATAGATAGATAGATAGATAGATGGATGGATGGATGGATGGAAAGAGAAATAACGTATTCTCGCAAGAAGTGAAAGGTGGATAGATTATATTTAGAAAACTTTAGAAACAGATAGATACATATGTATATATTTACGAACATTTGACTCTATCGCAACGTTGAACTATCAGTCGCCCATTATATGAACGTAGAGAGTTCTTCGGGATTACGTGGAACCCGATAAGAAGAGGGAAAACGATTCTTGGTGAGAACGAATCGTTCTCACGAAGGATTAATGTCTTTCTATTCTAACTCTTATGTGTCCTTTTGTTATTTTTATTAAAAGAAAGAAAAAAGAAAAAAAATATTAAAAATAATAATAATAAGAAGATGACGACGATGATAATGATGATGATCATGATAATGATGATAATGATGATTATTATGATAATGACGATAATGATGAATATCACGGACTCATAATTACGTACATGATATCATAGTAACATAATAAACTCGATAGCTACTTTAAATCCGTCATATTTGGTCGTATTAATGATAATATACACACGTGATTTATAAATTTGAAAAAAATAAATATGTATAAAAATATAAATACCTATATGAATACTAAGAGTACATAGATATTACACACACGTATACACATAATTAAAGATTTATACGAAATAAGATTTTATCTGGCTTTGATAAAGGAGGAAAATAAAATCGGTACGAGGATAGAGATTTGTTTGGTTCTCGAGGGAACCTAATGGATATTAATAGTCTCGTCTCGTCTCGTCTCGTCTCGTTTCGTCTTGAAAAAAAGAAGGATCAAGAAAAAAATTTCCGACCAGTCTTACCAACAACGGAATTTATAAAATAACGCGTAATGATCCAAAGGCGTAATGCAATTAATCGATAGGTTTTAATATCGTTCGATCCTGTCATCCAACACGAATGCAAAGTAAATTAATAATTTAATGGTCATCTTGACGACCATGGTCAAGCACTATTAATTCTATTTTATTTGTATTTTTATTCTGCTTTTTTATTTGTTTTCTTTTTCTTTCTCTTTCTTTCTTTCTCTCTCTCTCTCTCTCTCTCTCTCTCTCTCTTCTTTACGAAGCGATTAGCTCGTAACGCCGGTCTTGGCAATTTCCATAATCTTCTCACGGATGTGTTATGAGGTCAGATCGGCAATTCATCGTTTTACCCTCGTTTCTAACACATGTTTTGTTTCATTTTCCTAATCTTTCTAAATAATCGAGTATTATGCGCATTAAAAAACATTATAAAGTAATTAATTTCTTCTAGTAATTTTAAGTTACATACAAATTGATTTGGTATCGTGGATTTGTCTAATTTCTTTTTAACAGCTGAAAAAGAAACAAAATTTATGTTACATTAATTGTGTAACATAATGTAATTTTATATGATATATATGAAATAATGTGATTTTGTCTTGAATATTTTTTTGTTTGATTTTTATTTTTTCTTTTCTTTTTCTTTTTTTTTTTTTTCATAAAATTATAAGTAAGATAAATGTTTGTATTCTTATGATTTTATTTTAAATTGATGTATCATTAGTATTTGTATTTATACTCGATAGTTAATATTAATACTCTTGGTATGAAGATGAATCGATGATTATCAAGATAATGACTATTATCGAAGATTTCTTATGCGATTTAATAGATTTTAATTCGATCCTCTTTTCTCCTTGACAATAATTAATCTTTTTATTATAATCATCACCTATACTTAAATTGTTTTTCTTATTTATTTTCAGAGAGGAGTTAGCTATGAAAATCGGCCTGACGGAAGCAAGGATACAGGTTAGTATCAAAACACCTATTTCAAAATCTAATTATCTCAATTACGTTAAATAAGAAAATTTCAACGATGGAAAAGAAAAACCGTCCATATATTTTTTTCTTTTTTTTTACAAAAACAAAAAGGTTAAGAGAAAATTTATCGTGCTCGAATAGAAAATTCATATATTGCGTTTACGCCAATTAGATTATTTATTAGATCGTTTGGAAGCTTTTGACATTTGATTTTGTTAATAGCACCCAGTCAATAATCCGTGTGATTGCGTTTGCTTGCCGCAAGCTAAGGATTATGCGAGAAAATAACTTTACTAACACACCACTTCGTTGCTTGACTATATATATATATATATGCGAATATACACAAATATGCATAAAAATATTCAAATATATGGGTTTAACTAATAAGTAATGTCGGAATGTTTAATATAAAAAATCAATGTTGTTTATCACGAAATAAAATATTATAAATTTTCTAGTAACAAAATACTTTACTTTACACTGTTATTTAAATATGCTAAATGATGTTCAATATAAAAAGATTATCAAAATATGAGATACTAGATAGTGTTGTTCTTTTTTTTATGTGCTTAAAAATTACTAAATTATTTCTAGTAAAAAGTATTGAATTATTTTTAACGAACAATATTACATTATATTTTTATTAGAAAATACTAAATTCTTTTTAACGCGAAATGACTATTACAAAAATTACTGACATTATATTTATTAGCCAACTAAATATATAGAAATTGAATGTATAAATGACTACATATGTAAACTCACACTTGCAGACGCTAATTTGTAGATATACTTGCGGCTGCCAAGTAACACGCGATCTAACGAAGATAAAAGTTCCTTTTGTGTCGTGTCTTACCGGGAAGACTATTAATTCGCCTAGTGGCAAATAGATTACATAAATTTCCACGAGATTTACATGACGTTGTTCCGTTGAACGATTCAATGGAATTACGTACTTACCAACGTTAATAAATGCTTTAGTATAATTGATATACTATGAAATAACGAAATAAACGCATACGGTCAAATAAATCGAAATTATCAATGCAATTTCATTTCACAAATATTCTAATATTTTGATAATTTAAATATTCGCACAAGCGCCGCAAAGAGAATAAATTATAATTTTCATGCAATTAAAAATCAAATATTCTAATATTTAAAGAACTCGTACGAGACAGCACAAATGCATATATACGTGCATTAAATAAATCTAACTTTTCATGCTATTAAAATACAAGAATTGTATATTTAAAAGATTTAAATGGCTTTATAAACGAAAAAAACGAATGCTTTTTTATCTCAATGATACTTAAACCATGAAAAAGAGAGAGAGAGAGAGAGAGAGAGAGAGAGAGATAGGTAAAACGTGTTTGCTCGTTGCGTGAACCACCAGCTAATTTGCTCAATTAGTTTAATTTATTCCCGGTATTTACTCGACCCTTTTTCCGACTCCTTTCGACGCCACACGTTGACTCTTTCCGTTTCATTTTCTTTTTTTTCCTTTTTCCTCCTTGTAAATCTACGTTCATATCTCAATCTCTCTCTCTCCCTCTCTTTCTCTCTCTCTTTCATTTTTATTTTTACTATAATCATCTAACATATCGTACACGTGTATTTTCTTATCCTAAGAAAGGAACGAAAAAAATATTCACCATTCATATGTGATTTGCACGTAGATAGAAAAAGAAAAAAAACAAACAAAAAATCCTAGGTTATCAAAATAATCCCCATGAATCTGTGTAATATTTGGTTACACATAGAAATGAGAACCACTGTTCACGTAAATGACACGGTACCACGGCTCACAGCTGCGTTAATCATTTTCAGGAATCTCTGAATGGATATAATACACACACCTAAACGTTCTCATATGTATGTATTTACTGTACATTCGACTCACGAAGGAAAAGGTGTTCTCGTCCTCGAGCTACGAAGTATAATGACTTCTTACATGATTATTCGCGTGGGCTCCGTCCGAGAAAAACTCCCACGCGAATTACTCGGGCGTGAAATATTTTCTCGTTGCTTTTCAAATTTCATCAAACTGAATTAACATTTTTCTTTTCATTCTTTCTTTTTTTCTTTCATTTTTTCTTTTTCTTTTTCTTTTTCTTTTTTTCCAAATTCCTTCTTATCTGTCGAACTAATGAAATATATCGATTAATTGGCGCGTTCACTTTACACAATAATAATTATAATAAATAAATAAAATTAAAATATTTGTGTAATCGAGTAGAATAAATTTAAGAAACTATAGATACTTCAATTTAAATATCAAAAGAGAACGTTTAAGATTATTTGAACTTTCAATAATTTGCTAAATATTAATTTCTAAATGAATCACAAGCATCGTAAACATTTTTAAATAATTCTTTTATAATTTCTATAATGTATCACAAGGTAAAGTGTTATTTGAAATTAAAAAATAGGGATAATTTGATGGAGTGAATACAAAATTTCATATACAATATATTAATTTCATTTTTTTTAATATTTAAATTAAAGTATATATTTTGTAATTAAAAATAAAAATTAATTCCAAGTTTTGTTGTTAATATTCGAAAGTTTTAAAATAAACACAGGAGTATTTGAGAGTACCAGAAAACCATTCAACTAAAATTCAAACTTCCTTCCTTATCCGATACGATAATAAGACCACCTCCTCCCTCCTCCCTCCTCTACCCTACCCTACCCCTCCTCCTCGTCATTTACTCGCCTTCCGAGTTACGTAAAAATACAAATCGAATTACGAATCTTGCCTAAGCGGATGCTTGCGGATAACCGTCAATCGTGTCGGCGCGTGCGGTTTCCACGAGGAAAGGATTACGTCATTCTTTGTTCAACAGGAAAAAAAAAAAATATACAAAATTAAATAAATACCACCAAACGTAATAATTAGCTTAGCCGTGTAACCGATTATATATAGAACGAAGTTATTATTCAATGTTAGCGATCTTATTTCTTCTCTTTTTTTTCTCTCTTCCTTTATTTACCCCTTCTTCGTAACGTATGCATTTTTTCTTTCGTCCATGTAATTTCATAATTTGTCAAAACATCAATTTCTAAATTGTCTAAACAATTTTCATAATATTTTATATCTGACAAGAGAAATCTTTTTTTTTCAGTTGTTACGTGTTAATCTATGAATGTAAAAATGTGTTAATTATCCATGTCGAGTGTATCATTATATAAAATGAGATTAGTATTATTTTTATTTAATATTATCATTTGTTCTGTTTTCTTTTTTCTTTTTCTATAAATTATTTCATTTTCCGTCTCGTATTTTTTCAGAAAATAATTTCCTAAATTATCCAAACAATTTGGACAATAGTTTATCTAATAATCTAAATCTTTTCGAAAATAAAAACTTTTTTTCTTTCATAATAATCTGAACAATTTGATTAAAAAATAAAATCTCGTATAACCAATTAAATACAAATTGAATATAATTAATCATAATACTATTAATATTTGTACTATCTTCTATTATAATAGAAAATAATTGAACCGACGATCACAATAGTTTGTCATAACCAAAAAACGTCTTATTTCCATATACCGTAGTATACTAATTTATGAGTTAGTATAATAGCGGGACGCACGATAGGTGCAGTCAGTCGATATTTTAGTCAATTTAATTTCTCTCTTGTCTATCGTAAAATATAATTATTTGAGTTTGGACAAGGAAAAGAGGTGGAAGATGTCGGCGTTGTTACAAAGATAGGGAAAGGGGTCGAGGGGAGGTGGAGAGGGGACTCTCTCCGTTCGTGTAATTAATGCGGCACGATTAGGTTCCGGCGGGCCCAATGATTGGGTTTTGTTTTAAGAGCCGCGATTCGGATGTTTAGCGCCCTGCTGGGGGCCCAATCCTCCACTCTCTGGGGGGTCCTAGCACCCTTTACCCTTCCCAAACCCCTTCTTCTTCTTCTTCTTCTTCTTCTTCTCCTTCTTCTTTCCATCTTCACGAGACCATAGTTCTTTTCTATGATCTTGACCGACTCAACTGAAGCACACGCCTTCTCAATTATTTTCCTCTTTTTCTTTTTTTAATCTATCCCTTTTTCCTACTATTTTTTGATCCATCGTATCGATAGATTCATGATATAAATACTCTTTGTAATTTATTATTTGCTAAAGAAACTTTCTCACTATATTTGAACGCTTTATAAATGTTTATTATAAATTTGTTAGAGATAACTAAACAGATTTGTTGATTTTTTCATTTTTCTTTATAGTATAATAATAATGATAATTGGGTGGGGAGATATTTATTTCATTGATTTTTAATATTTATTATTTCAATTATTGTGCATATGGCTCTTTTTATTGAGATATCTTTTTTCACCACTTTCATGGGTTTTCCCCGTTTTAGTCATCTTTTGAAACAAATAAGGATTATTCTGAGATTATTTTTATTCTGATACCACACAATCTTTATTATTAATATTATTATATTATTATTATTACTATTACTACTTATTATTAATACTTAATTGATTTTTTTTTAATTTATCTGTTTGAAATTAGTATTGGATAAATTGTCGATAGGATTTGGACGTTAATATTATTATATATATTCGATTTAATGATTAATTTCTCTCACAATCATAGAGAAAAACCAGTTGCTTGAAAAGATTCTTAAAAATTGCAAAGTCATCTCTCCCTTTATTTCTCTCTCTCTCTCTCTCTCTCTGTTTCTTTCGATCTTCTATTTAACCGTCCAACAAACTGATAACACGACCAATCGTACAGAGAATATACACATCTTCTAAACTCGAATGATTAAAAAAAAGGAAGACAAGAAAAAGAAATAAAAAGTGGCGCATGTTTTCGAAGAATATAAAGAACTAATTCTGTTTTATTGATAGGAAAAAAATGAACAAAAGTGGTCGTGTAGAAAAAAAAAGAAAACATAAACGATTGCAATGATCAATAATGAACTAACTAGATTTCCAAAGAACGAAGAATAAATCGTTTCCTTATTGGGATTTCCTTTAAATCACCGGATAATTAAACTACGATACTTGTAATATAATCATTCAAAGAAATCGATGATGACACAAAGACAAACTTCGAAGTTATTCGATTATAGATAGCTAATAAATCATTATGATTACTAATAATATTCAGCATAAATCAATTTTACATTAGTTAGCAAGTTACGTGTAAATGAATAATAAATAATTTGTTGCGTTTGAAAATGTGATAAACACGTTTTTTACGTAAGGAAGATATTTTCTATTCGATATAAAGAGAGAGAGATGAAAAGAGATTTATGCGATATTTGTTTGTTACTTTTTATACGAGACTATATTAATAATTTTTTTCTTAACATTTGCAATAACAATAAATCACGATTTTATGAACCTTCGATTTTTTTTCCATTCGACAGATATGAAATATAATTAACGAAAGATAGATATATGAATAATTTATTTTATTTGCAATAATAATCAACCACGTTTGCATATACAATTTTGTTGCTTTTTTTTTTCTTGTTCGGAAAGTATTTTCGTTAGTCGCATTTATCGATATCTAATTTATATTCCAAACTACAATATTATTTTATTTTGCATTTTTATTACCGTAATAGTAAAGATGCGATGCAAGAGAGAACAAAATGATTTAAACAAAAATTGTCGAATGAACGCAAGAGTTAAAATTGGTTTTCGAAATTTCGTTAATAATATTTTTGATTCGAAAGATGCGTCTCCTATCCTCCCCCACATTTAGATCATCCAATTGAAGAAAAATATCCACTCTGATTTATCATTGGTTAGCAAATAAAATTAACTCATCGAACAATCTAATAGATGAAATTATTAAATAAATATTTTTTTATATTTTTTACAAGACAAAAGGTTAAGGGGGAGGAAAATCCTTTAACGAACAACTTCATCTCGAACGGAAATTAATCTTGAAATTCGACTGATCGAATAATTTGAATTGCATCTCGGGTATTATTTAGTATTGTCACGAAAACAGTGAACGACCATGCGACAAAGGAAGAAATAGAGAAAGAGAGAGAAAAAAAAGAAAGGAAAAGAAAAATATACGAAATGAGAAGTTTTTTAGGAAGGGGTGGGGTGGTAAGGGGGTAAGGTTCTAACAAGACATCCGAATCGCGTCCACTTGGTATATAGTTTGTTTTTTTGTTTTTATTTTGAAATCGTGAGATACGAAAAATAAATTTCCGAGAATGATTGTATGTCGGGTCGCGAGGAAGACACGAAAGAAAATCGATCCAACAAGCTTACGAACGATTGGCTCTACCTTTTGCCTCCCTCGTACGAAGAAACGGTGAGAAGAGTAGGGGGACTTTGAGAAAAGGGACGAAATGAGTGCTAACAACAAAAGGAAGAGAGAATGAGAGAGAAAGACACTTCCGTTGAACCGATCGGAGCTGCTCGACTCTTCGTAGAAACTTCGCAATGGAATGCGTTCAGAACGAACAACAAGTACCGCCAACGAAGATTCTCTTCTTCATCTTATCCTTCCCATTCACGTTAGATCTTAAATCGAACTTAAATACAATTATCTATCTATCTATTCTTTGTCTTCCCTTAGGAATATAATTAATATTTTGATTTTTCATTGACGCGTCGTGGATGCGTGCGAAAAACTGTGTTTCTCGAGAAAAATTAAATTACCTATATTTATTTTTGTTTTTTTTTTTTAAATATTTATAATTAAATAGATCTTGTTAAATAAATTGTTGATATAAGTAATAATTTGTCAATATTTTAAATAGAAGCAAGGTAATATAATAATATTTATACATACTAAAAATCAAAATATTCATTTTTATAAAATTTAGATTGAACCTCGCTTATAAACATAAATATTCGAATTTTGCAATAATAATCGTTACTTCTTATATAAAAATAATATTTTATCAATTCGTTGTGAAGATTTAGTTAAGATCTGGTTTGATTTCAAAGGGAAAAGGTAAAAATTGTCGATAGGGGATAAAAGGAAGCTTAAAGATAGTTGAAAGGAAAGAAAGAGGATGTGAGAGAGATAGAGAAAGAGAGAGAGAAAGATAAAAATTGTAAAGATCTTTGCCTCGAAGCAGCCTTCCGTTCGGTCGGAAGACCGTCGGTAATGATACGCTGCCGCCTTCCTGAAAAAGGTTGAGATGCGTCACTCTAACCGGAATTCGATCTCTCTGGGGTCGTCAACGACTTCCAAGGAAAGGTATCAATCCGCCATTCTGACCCGGAATCGAAACTACGAGTTCGTTGAAAGATTCTAACCATTTATCATTAAGCCCACCCTAGTTTCTCAATTATTTAAATAAAATCTAATAAAAATTATTTCCTTTTTTTTTTGTATTACATATCATAATATATTACAAAAAAAAATACGATTAATCGTTTTCGATAAACATTGCATAGGAATAAAAATGCCTATCATTGTATTTTCTTGATGCAATCTGTTTCAGGTCTGGTTTCAAAATCGTCGAGCGAAATGGCGAAAGCAAGAAAAAGTTGGACCTCAGGCCCATCCGTATAATCCTTATCTTGGATCAGGTGCACCCCCACCATCTGCAGTGGTAGCACCTACGTTACCTAATCCATTCGCTCATTTGAGTAGTTTTGCTTTACGAAAGCCATTCGAAGCTTTTCGTTATCCCCCATTGGGTCACGGACCAGTTCTTCCTGGAGCATTTACTACTCATCCCTATCATCGAGCACCACCACCATTGTTACCACCAGGCATGCCATTACCTTACACGTCAGCGGCATCCTTTCAAAGTCTCTTGGCAAATATATCAGCTGCTCAAAGACCAAAACTCGTTCGAGGTTCGACCCCACCACCGCCACCGCCACCAGCACCACCAGCTCCACAAATTACTTTGTCTCATCCACCAATTCCTCAACCACCACCTACGGCAAGTTCACCACAAAGCTCACCAACGGGTAGCGTTGGTTTGCCTGACATCGACAGAAGAACCAATAGCATCGCTTCCCTTCGTTTAAAAGCTAGAGAATACGAGCATCATCTTGAATTGCTCAGGAAAAGAGGTGATCTCATTAGCTGAAGATGGAATCTTATGGCTACGTATTCGATGATAATGATGGTAATGATGATGATGATGATGATGATTATTATTATTATTATTATTTTTATTATTATTATTATTATTATTATTATTAAGACAAGAAGTACGATGATTACTATGAAATAGTAATAAAACGATGATACTTCTCAGTTGATAAAGTAGTATCATAGTGAAAGTGAAATGAACGTGAGAAATGAACGGTAGAATATCAAAGTCATATTATAATTGGTAGAACAATTTAAAATACGAATAAGTTAATAGCGTACGTGAGAACGTGAGAAGTTTCCTTCTTTTTTTTTTTCTTTTTTAACTCATAGTTTCGATCGATTAATTTCTTTATTTGAAGATAACTATTATAATATGTTAAAGATGTCGAACGTTGTTGTATGAATTTAGTTGATCGAAAAAATCGATCGGTGATTTTTCAATGTTAGATTTTAATATTTTCTTTATTAAAAAAAAGGAGCCCTTTCTTTTTGACATAAGAATTGTCCTTGTGAAAAATAAAAGAACTTTTTTTTTTAACATTAAAATAATTTCGAAAACGTAGTGAGGTAAAATTTTTAGAGATTTTTTTTTTGTAATATCGATAAAAATAAATAAATAAATAAAAAAAGAAAGAAAGAAAGAAAGAAAGAAAAGAAAAAGTATTGTAACTCGAATGGATCGTTGAAACAAAAAAGAATAAAAAAGATCGACGAAGTATTTTCCGTCCACGAGATTCTCGATTTACGATGAAATGCATTTGCATTTTAATTTTAAATATTTTATTACGAGGAAAAAAAGAAAACAACGATAAATAACTACAAGAAAAAGAAAATATGTACATTAATCATCGTTATCGAGAAATATTTTGTATTTTTTATTAACCTATTCAAACGTAGCACGAACGTTTTGTCTAAGCGTAAAATTGTGAAATTCAATTTAAACGTTTACCATTAAATTACATATTAGAATTAGTGAGACATTTTGTTTTTTAATAAAAAAAAAGAATGTGGACAACGTAAAAGAAATTAATAAATATTTATATAAAATATAGACACGATATTTAGATAATAATTTAAGCAATTGTTTTTTCTCTTCCTACGAAATTGTTTTTAAGAAACAATAGGTTTTACAATAACTTAATCATTTATTTTATTGAATTTTAATCGATATAAGCAACCTTGTAAATAGTTAACAAAAGTAAATGTATGATCTATTCTACAATAATTGCATAAATTACGAAAGAAAATATTCACATAATTCTAACGGCTGTTTTTAATTAGATCAATTTCTCTATTCGACTAAAATTTATATGATTTCTATGAACATTGTTCGTTGTCATTGTGAAACATATGTTTCTTTTTACTTTGCAATTTTTTCCTATTTATATTGTTTATCATAGAAACATTAAATCGATGTGTATATTGTACTTATTCCTATTAACCTGTCTATCCTTTACTTACAGTGAATAAAATGACAACGATCACAAGAGAATGGATAATCACTTATTTACCCCTTCCCAATTCACAATAAATTTAATTAAATATTCATTTCAAAAATAAAGACAATTAAAAAAAAATCTTAACGTAAAAAATAAATCTCCATTTTGATTTATAATAAATATAATTATCTTAAATTGTTTCTTTCACGAGAACGAATAAAAATTATTTTTCAAAAATATTCCTTAAAATATTTAATTTATTTTTATTTGTACAAAAAAATACCTGAACATAATATATATATATATATATTCTACAATTTAATTAAACATAATTTAAACAGAAAAAAAGACATTAAAAATCTTACATTTTACGAAAGAAACTTGTGAGTAATCAACGTTCATCAAGTAATTAACAACATCGAAAAAGGTAAGATAAAAAAAAAAGAAATAATTCAAAGTAATTTGCGTTTACCCTTTTCGTAACGAAGTCAGATCGCTTATAAAGGATAAATCGATTAAAAAGAATCAAAGTGGACGACGAGTTGATAGGTCGATCAAAAGTGACACACAAGTTAAGTGCATTACTATGTCGTTAGATAAAAGTGCAATGTATCGAATTACTACGATATGAGGAAAGCAACCGTTAAATAATATCAAGAGAATGATAGTAAGAACTGAACAAAGTTTCTAATGAAATGCGTGTCTAATGACAAACGTCTTACGTGTTCGTATGTGAGTCACATGTGAACACATATGTAGAATGTTAAATATATTCTACATATATAATTCAATTCAGTAACTACTATAATATATGTATATATACAGAGTGTTTCACAAAAAGTATTTCTACCTCGATTATTCCAAAGGTATTTTTTTTTTTCACATAAGTATACTATTTCTCGGAATTAATATACTTTTAGCCGATAGTGTACATAAATAAATTCATTTATGTATAATACGTAAGTGTGTGTATATGTGTGTGTGTCTATGTGTATAAAAAAACAAAAAAACCACAAATTGGAATTGATTCCCATAATTTAGTGAGAAAATTATAATAATTATAGGATAGCGTAGTAAAATCGTTTACGAGGAAAATGCTTTCGATATATTATTAAATATCGCTTGTAATAAACGAAGCGTATAGTCGCAGTGAACGTTAATATTTTTCTTATTTTCGATCTTACAAAATAGGAAGTGTTAAAGGGCTAACATTTTTTGTACGTAATACAACGTAGAAACGGCTGAATGAATTACTTAGTGGAAAGTCAAAAAGAAAGATCGAGATAAATGAGCCATTAAACTGGTTTTCGAAGTGAGTTTGGACCGAACGATTTGTGAGAATGATAGAAATTTTGTTAGGTTCAAGATTAATACTAGCGATATATTATAATACTTGAAAAATTAGTATTGTATAATAGGATTTCGAAATTGTCGATAAATTAATGGTCGAGTCTTATACGTAAATGTTATAATAATAATTAATAATAATAAAATATTAATGTAAATATAAAAATTAATGAAAATGATTAATAATAATTACTTATTATTATACACTTGTTACACCCTTTATGTAAAGTTATATAAGTAATTTATAAACGTTATTATTATCTTTCATTTCATCTTTTTGCGATTAATCATCTGTTTTTATTATACGGGTCGGTAACATTAAATACAGGTAAAGAGAAATAGAGATACTTCAAAAACATATAAAATGGTAATAAATTATTTACAGTACCGAAATATAATCCTTAAATCAAACGATTCTATTTTACTAATAATTAAAATAAAAAAACAATAATTAATCACCAAAAAAAGAAAGAAATTAAAACAAACACGTGCACGAATCCAGAAAAAATTTCATTCATATCTAAAAGGATATAATTTACACGACAAAAAAATATTACTGAACTAAATGATTCTATTTAACCAACGATTAACTAACGAAAAAATAAAATAGGATTACACGTAAAAAAAAAAATATAAAATATGCTAGATATGTGATGGTAATATTAAGAACGGGAAAGAAAATATTATATGTAAAAGAATAAAAAAGAAGATATAGTAAAAAGATAAAGATAGAGACAAATAGAGAAAGAGAGAGAGAGAGAAAAAAGGAGAAAAAGAGAGAAATAAAGGGTGAGGGAGAGAGAGGGTGGGTATGGATGGCAGTGCCGAGACTCAGAGATGAAGGATGTACGGCGTGACGGTCTAATTGAGGCCTTCTTGATTGCATTTACACCGCTGCACGGCCTCCCGTATCCCCGGTGCATCCAACATCCACCTTCTGCAATGGATCCACGTCGTATCTGGCGAAGGCTGCCGCCACTTCGACTCTCTTTCTCTTTTCTATCTTCCTCTTTCTTCTTTTCTTCATCTTTTTCTACCTATACGACTTCTCATTACTACGTCCTTCTCAAAGTAAATCTTTCTCTTTCTCTCTTTTTTGTTCTTTTATTTTACATCTCTTTCTCTCTCTCACTCTCATCTTCCCTTATACCCTTCCGGGCTCGTAAACTCTATATATATATATTTTAACTGGTAATTATTAGGTCAGTATTTTTCAACAATTTTAATCAAAGTTCGTAATAAATGTTTTGTATTTTGTAATCAAATATCAACGTAAGTAATATAATTGATCAGTATTAATTAGATTGAATAATACAAAAAAAATTGTATATACTATCATTTCAATTATTTCTAATATAAATATAATTTGTCAGTGTTTTATATATATATACGATAATTATTAATGAACACAATTATTTACATTTATTGATCATTTATATTACTCGATATCTATCATTGGGTTTAACGAAAATATATATTGAACACAAATGATTAAGAGTACAAGATTTTTCTATAAAACTATTTAAAAATATATATGTATTATTTCTATCTTTATTTTTCTCTACTCGTTGAAAATTAATTCCGTCTAAACCGGCACCGACAATCTACACAAAAATTTCAACTACTAATTAAGTAATTAATCCTCCTTTAAAAAAGAAAAAAAAAAAAAACATTAAATACTCCAAAGTATGCTGAAAATGTAGCTTTTTATCGATAGAGTACGCTATTTAATTATTAGGTAATTAAATTGATAAACTTATCATAGCTTGCATTATAAAAGAACCAAATAATGAATGTAAAAAGTTGAATTACGAGAGAAAAAACGAAAGGGACGCATTTATCGGTAAAGGAAGTGCCATTTGGGGTCTTTTGGGCCTTTCTTCTCTTACGGGGACCCAACGTGACCTCTTCTTTTTTCTGCCATTTCCTCCTCCTCTCACTTTAGGCATTGCTGTCCAAGACATGGCATAAAATGTGCAAACGCCGCCATTAGTTACGTGGTACGGACACGGAATGCTATTCGCTCGAAGCCTTATTAAGCCCATTACATCTTAATTTATTTCCTTATTTAAAAAAAGGCTCGTAAGAGGAAAGCGCGAGACCCCTCCCCCTTCCACTCCCCCCCCCCAACCCCTTTCCAAAACGAAGTTGGACGATTGGAAGTAGGAGTAATGATATAATTTCAGTGTGTCTTCTTTTTCTCGCACCACCATCACCACCACCACCACCACCACCATTTGCATTTGCTTCTCCTTCTTTTCTCCAACAGCTTGAACATTTTCGTTCCTCCTATACCTAACCAATAAAAAATTCCCGCACGCGAACGTGTGGGAAAAATAATGAACGCCCACGATCACCCCGAGTAACCTTTCTCTTTCTCTTTCTCTTTCATTCTTTTTTACTGATTCACAGAAGGTGACTTGTTTCAGGATTAGCCAATTGATCGTTCGTTATAATGCGAAATTTGATTATACTTTGGATAATAATCAAGAGAAAGGCTATCTCTCTGTTGGAACCTTTTTTTTTATAGGCTGAATTATTGTCGATAGATATGTGGTTGGCCCATAAGTAATATTGATAATATTTATGATATTAATAATAGTTGTGTTTTCTTTTTTTATTGGGATGTAAAATATTAATATGTATGGAAGATATTAACAAATATTATTTTGATATTAAAACGTTTGTCACAAAGTAAAATACGATAATGTGTATTTTTATATATTTCGATTAAAAATATTTAATAATTTTAATAATAATATATTCTTATACATTTTACTTATTGGCCAACACAATATATTATGCAAACATAGTATTCTATAAGAATTACATTGAAATATTAATAATGATTGTCAAGATAAAATACGATTAGTATGTGTTAGTTATTCAGATAAAAAACTGTTCATATTTCTAATAAAAAATAAACTCCTATACTTCTTATTAATCAAACCAATACTATCCTAAAATAATAATACACCTAAACCATTAAATTGAATGAAAAGAAAGAACTTTTCTTTCCATGGTACCATGGGTACCAAAAAGAGATTGTTATATATATATATTTTTACTTATTGCATTTGAAATTCTGTAATTGTTTCCAAAACATTCACCCACCCCATTGGATGAAATTGAGAAGGGCTGATCCGTAGTAGATTGAAAATGAAGTAGGTAGACACCAATGTAGGTTAAAAATTGTTGTAGTTTGAGCACAAGGATTATTTGAAACAAAAAATGAAAAGAAAATGAGAATAAAAAATCATGTAAAATTATTGATTATTAAATTTCAAAATAAACTTACAAATATTTTTTTATGGAAAAAATATTATGCTCCTAATTATTTTTCACGATGCACTGACTCTATAATACACGATGATTTATTTAATTATTACTATACGATCACTGAATTTAATTCGCTATTTAAAAACTGTTAAAGAAACGAAAAAAACTTCATACGAACAAACACCGACATTATTACAGCTTTGCACGCTGCTAATATATGTGTAATTTCTAAAAATTTATATTAAAAATTGTATTCCACAAATTAACGTTAATATACAAAATAAGAAAATAATTTTGTTAACGAACAAACACTGACTCTATTTGCCGAATATTTTTTTTTTTAACTCGCATGATTGTAGGTAACGATGATCTAAAAAAGATAAGAAGATAATCGTTAAAATTATGTTAAAATTATGTTAATTAATATAAAATAACTTTTAAATAAATTAATATTACACGTACATATTAAGAGAGACGAGATACGTTAGATGTTTTCATACTGCGGTACAATATCATACTGAAAGAGATTTTACCTTGGTCTAGGACAAAGTCGAATATTTATTTATGTTTTTCGGTATGTTTTCTCGGAACATGCGCGGTAGTTTATTTCACCGATTTCCAAGGATGACAACGACATCGAGAGTTCATTCACTGGTTACTAATATGATAACAATCTGTTTCTCTACACGTGCTTACTTTTTTAATACTTTTTGAAAATAAAAGATCAGTATACGAGATACAATTAGAAACACGAGCTTATATTATACTTTATACGTGTATGTACGTGTAATGCGTAAGTTGAATATTAATATAAACGAAATTACATATATATTTATATAAAATTATTATCAATGTTTTTTGTGTGTAATATTGTAATATGTTATATTATTTTATTTCAAATTACTTTAAAGGAAATTTGAAAGTTACTTTTAATATACATATTTCAAATTATATTCAGTTTCACGACTACGAATAGAACTTATTGTTACGATTTCCAATTATTTTAATAATCAATTTATATATTAATATAATTATATAATAATATGTATAATTGTTATTATTGATTAATTATTATTATTGCTATTAATATGTGAATTCTTATAAATAAATTCAAAAATTTTACAACCTTAATAAATAATTTATAATTAATATACACGCGTAGGTGCTGAAAAGTTTTGACCCTCAAAAAAAACAACTATATTAAAAGTTATTATAGTTTGACCGAATAAAAAAATTTCTTTCTACGTTAGATTCGAAGATTTTCAACCTACTCGCGTAAATATATAAGTAAACTGATACATAATAAATCGTATAAATTAAAAATATTTCGAGCATATATGTGGATATAGAATGTGAATAACGAAAAGTGGGAAATTTGAATCCTATTAGAGAATTTTGTAAAAAACAAAAAAGAATAATCGTATCAACGGTTAATTTTACCATACGTACTCTGAGAAAATCATTTAAAGATGAAACGATACATATATGTCTACTTTCTCTCTCTCTCTCTCTCTCTCTCTCTCTCTCTCTCTCTCTCTAATTTTTCGTTTTTAATTATGCCAAGAGAATACTATATTGTAATGATACTGCTCGAGAGTTCCTAGCATAAGGATCGCATTTGAGTATGCGAGGATTAAACGCCACATTAATTGCAGGGCTGAGAACGTAGGCGCTTCGCACCTCGGAAGATTACTCGAGTCTGAGAGTGGTTGATAATTTTATATGCAAACATCCTTCTCTCTCTCTCTCTCTCTCTCTCTCTCTTTTATTTTCTTTCTTTCTTTTTGCGGTTTACGCCCTCTCTGTGGGAAAGAACTGGCGAATCTTGCCACGTCCGAGGCTCCTCTTCTTCGTCCTCGTTTTCAATTCGCGTAGCACGTTTACTGCTCCTGCTGTTACTGTTGCTGTTACTGTTGTTGATGTTGCTAGTCTTCGCGGATTATTAGCTCTCGCGAACTCTGCCAAGAACTGGCCGCAATCGTGCCGGTATAATTTACGCCCCGCAAATCCGCCCCAATCCACAACTTCAATAATATACTGCGGTGTCGCATTTACAATCTAACGTTGAAAACATTTTGCGAAGTCTTTTAACTTTGTCCGCTACATTTATGCGTAAACGTATATATTTACATCGCTATATACATCAAAGATATCATTTGAAACACGCGATCACGATCAAAATCGTGATACACATATATGAATATTTTCTATCTGCGAATATAATATTCTCGTCCATCTCATATATATATATTTTTCATTAGAAATTCGTAATCCTTGCTTTCGTAAATATAATATATAATATTGTTTCAATTGGAAATATAAATTGTTCGCGTTACGATTTAATGTTAAGCTTATTAATTTGCAGAATTATAGAACAAGTTACAATCCTTTGTAAATGGCACTTACACTTTGTACATAGGATATATGCCATAGACGTAAGAAACTATGACAAAGAGATATATGCCACTCGAAGAATACCAAAAAGAAAAAAAATAATAATACGCGTATTTCGGGTATATCGTTATTCTGAAGTAGGGTTCGGTGGCTTAAACGAAATTAAGCGTCATTGTTTAAGAGTGAATTCATCTTGATTGTCGATGACTAATGTCCAACGGCAGCTAACATAAGTCGGATAGTTGGATCGCGGTCATCCAGAAGTCAGACACTCAAATGAGTGGAAAGAGTATAAGGGAAGAAGAAAGAAAGAATAATAAAAAGAAACAACAAAAAAAGAAAATTCAAGAATAGTAAGTAAGAAAGAAAGAAAGAAAGAAGAAGAAGTGGCCACCGCCACGTGAGAGCTCTTTAACGACCATCATCAATAACGCGAACCGACGTTGAAGAGGAAAGGAAACAAAAAACAAAACAAAACAAAAAAGAATTGAAAAAGAAATAAACCCCCTAACCTTCTCCCCACCCACCCAAAAAAATGATAAAAGGGTGCCTTGGCGGAGTCGTGGGTGCGCCAATGGTTCGCCGATTTTTCTGCATCTTTCTCTCTCCCTCACTCACTCTCTCACACATACACTCTCACAGTGGTTGCTGGTAAATGGTGTTAATTAGTAAATTTGATTTAAACCCAAACGGAGTGACCGGATAGGCGGACGCTCACGTGCGAGCCTTCCACGGTACGATGATGTACGATCCTTGCGAAATATTTGACTGTCTTCCGTCGAGCTCGTTCTCTTTGACGCTTCTTAAAAAGAGAGAGAGAGAGAGAGAGATAGAAATGGGATTAAGAAGATCGAGAGTCCTGTCAAGACTATAAATGACGATATAGTAGCGATTCATAGCTCTTGAACTTTGACCCGAGTCTAAATTTTTCTTCCTTACTTTTTTTTTTCATTTAAATATAAGAAGAAAGAAATAGATAAAAAGAAAGAGAGAGAGAGGAACAAATTGTTACAATAAAAATACAAAGGTTGGTATTTTATTAATCAGAATTTGATATAAAACAATTTGTTGCTATTTATAATAATTAAGTGCATAATAAAATAATCTGTTAGAAAGGGGTGTTAACAAATATTTTATTGATAAAATGTGATATGTATGTACCTTAATACTCAAATCAAAAAAAATAAATATACTTATATAATATGTATATATATAAAATTATACGTCTATCTATCCTAAAATGATTTTAAGATTTTCATCGTTAAAGATAACAATTTCTTATCTTAAACATAGTCCAGATTCATTAATGCAAAATAATAATACCAATCCCCAACAAGTTTAAATATTATTATATTATAATAACCATAGAGAGAAAAACATGGAAGATTTCATGTTATTCGCCTTTTTTGGGAGACGATGTAAGCTCGCACCTCGATTTCAAAATTGTCTATCTCCGTCTTTCTTAAAGTAAATTTACTTAATGACAGTCGAGAGGTGGATTGCACCTGCGAGAAAGAAAATTGAACTGGGATCCGAGAACAGGCGCGGATTTCGCTTTTTAATCGGATGATCTCTCCTTCCCCTTCTCTCGATCTTGAATTTCGGGTAATGACGCGTTTGCTACCGTAAAGAGAGAAGAAGAAGAAGAAGAAGCAGAAACAGAAGCAGAAGAAGAAGAATGAAGAAACTTGGCGAGGGTGGAGAAAGATGAAAAGAGAAAGAAAGAAAAAGAAGGAAACAAAAAAATAAACGAAAGAAAGAGAGAGAGAGAGAAGGAGAGGGTGGTGGATGGGGGAGGGGGAGGGGGAGGCGGCCGTTAATCGGTAGGCATTATCTCAATCACGTAAAACGGCAAAATTGCATTTACCTTTTTAAATGAATATTTGGAGGGAGAGGTTGTGCTGTTGCCGTTGCTGTTGCTGTTGCAGTTGCCGTTGTTCTTGCCGCCGCAGCCGCCCGCTAAGTTAATTTACAAAGGAATGCCGGGTAACGCCCTGTTCAACCTACCAGCCGCCGAACAAGTATTGTCCCGCCCCTGTTCAACCCTAAACGTGAGATACGCGCGTCAGGAGCGACCGTATTCGAAAAAGGAAGAGATCAGAAGAGGATAAAAAGAGGGTGGAGGGAAGGGAAATAGGGGTATGGGAATTTTGAGGGTGGGGTGGATCAAGAAGCATATGCCAATTACATACCTAAGAGCTCGGTAACTAAACTTCAACGATCCAACCATTTTCGTTAACTTACTAAAGATATTAAAGTTACTGAACTCCAATGTGTGCAACTATAATGTACTTTTGGTTTTTTCTTTTTTTTTTTTTTTTTTTTTTTTTTAATACGAGTTGTGTATATTAATCTAACTAACGTTTATTTAAATTCGATATGCAATTTTATATTTAAAAAAAAAGTATTAATTAAAAAAAAGAAAAAAAAGAAAGGAAAGAAAGAAAACAAAAAATTGAACGTCGATACGTTAAACGAGAAACGATTATACTTATACATGTATGTATAATAATTAAAAATTGGACATAATAAATGTCCTGATAAATGATAGGAATATATCTGATGAATAAAATTCTTGAAAATTCTTGCAATTCCTCGTAATCTAAACTATCCAATCGGAGATTGGAAAATAAAAGGATGGGGAGAAAGTTTCGAGCGTAAAGAGAAGAAGATCTCCCTTACTTTAACAGATTATTTTCTTTTTTCTTCTGTTATCTCTCTCTCTCTCTCTCTCTTGTTGTTGTTGTTGTTCCATGATCCAGCACGCTCGTATCTCACTATCTGATAATTGGAGCGGTAATTATGCGATGATTAACAGAGATGGCTCCCGCGCATCATGCCTCCTACGGTTTCTCTCTCTCTCTCTCTCTCTTTTTCTCTCTCTCTCTCTCGATCCTTGCCGATCCGTCGATCTTTTTCTGCTTACCGAGATCAGAGATCGAAGATAGGTTCGTGCGCGAGCACGTTGATTCTCTACGTTCTCTTATTTCTTTTTATATTATTTTTTTAATTTACTTTCCTTTCTTTTTTTTTCTTTGTATCCTCCTCCTTCTCCATTCGTTTTATTTTTCCTGTTTACATCCCCAGTTCCCTCCCCTTCACCCCCTCCCCTATTCCTCCCCAATCTCCCCCGCGCCACCGCCCTTATTTCTCCACCGTACCACCCGTCTCCTTAAAACCCCGTTCCTCTCGTCCTTCTTCTACTTCATCATGCATCGTACGTAACTCTCGTGATCGGTTATAAAAGTTCGCTTCTACTGATACGATCAGTATCGACGTGAACGATCCTCTTTAGGGTATGCGCGTCCCGTAATGCGAGAAGTGAAAAACGAGCGTAAATTTGTGGGTGGGGCGTACATGGTAAAAAGAAATAAGTTAAGATATAAAGGGGAGAGAATGAGAGAGAGAAATAAAATTTATTTTACCCTTATATCGTCGTCGTCGTCGTCGTCGTCGTCATCCTTGTTATTGATGCTTTAAAAAATATTAAAATCTCACACGGTATTCGATGATTTACAAGAGATCGATAATAAATTAGTCGACCTTGTTTAAAATAATATCTGTCATATCCAGTTTCTTATTTTTTCTTCTTTTCGAATTGAAATTTCATTTTTATTCATTAATAGACAAACATTTATCGTACCTTCTAAGAGATCAAATATAACAAATATAAAATGAAAATAAAAATTGAAAAAGAAAAGAAATCTATTTCTCAAGTTCAACCGTAATTACAAAAAAAAGAAAAGAAAATTAATCAAATTTATCTCTAATCAAAAGATATCAATCTTAAATAACACACGTTGTTTCATTATTTATTCCAACGAAAAAATAATGTATATTTCTTTTTTCCTTAAATCTAATATAAAATATATCTAATACGTTTAAACAAGCGTAAGAAAAAAAAATAATAAGAGTCCTTAAGACAGTATTTATTACTTAACCCTAATATCACAAAAAAAAAAAAAAAAGAGAAAAAGATAAAAAATGTAAAATATAATCTTTTCCCTCGAGTAAGGTTAAATCCATTTATGAGATAAAAATCTAAACACACATATATTTGCATTTATCTATAAGAAATGAGACTAGTACGCGTCCTTTGAGTACTACTACTTAACTCCACTTACAAAGTACATATCTCAAAAGGGCCGAAGTAAAGTGCAACAGGTAAAGGTAGAAGAGAATGGGTTAACAGCACGGGCGTGGCCGCGAGCTGAGCGCTCGAGTAACCCCTAAACGTCCAGTTAATTAGAGCTCGCATCCTCCGCCAAGTTTCCTTTTCCTTTCTTTCTCCTCCCACTATCCTTTAGCCACCGCCCTTTCCCTCCTCCCCCTCGACCCCTTACAACCCCCTCTACCCAGTCTACTCCATTCCCCTTTCCCCTTTCTTCTTCTTCTTCTTATCCTTCTTCTACTTCTTCTCAACTCACTCTTATTTTATTTTCTCTTTTACCTTGTGTGTGTTTATTTTTTCTTTTGCTTTCTTAATTTCTTTCATCTTCCTCTATCCAACTTATTCTTCTGAAGGCACAAGAATCGCGAAGAAGGAGATTCCTAATAACGCGGGCCAACCGTAATGAGGAGTAAACTAATTATTGGATGCTAGTTGGGCAAGACGATATTTCACGTTCTCGCTGACAGCCCTGGCAGGAGCAACACGAGAGAGAAAGAGAGAGAAGGAAGCTTGGATCTTCTCTCTCTATCTATCTCTTTTTCCTTCTTCGTGTTCTTCGCGTGTGTGTGTGTGTTTTTTTTTCTTTTTTATTTTTATTTTTCATCTTCTTCTATTGCTTCTTCTTATTCTTATTCTTATTATCCTTCCTTGTTCTTCTCATTCAATTCCATGGCTGCTCGAGAAGACGTTGTGTTGCTGAGGTTGCGTATCTCTTGAAGAAAAGCCAGGTGCTCGTAAACACGCACGGACGATGCCTAGGCAATTCGCAGTTTTATACGTGGGGGAAGATAAAATGAACTTTAAGAGTCGCGACTTCGATATCATTGGGTATTTCCTTTTACGCGTACGTATGTAAATTGTATTTAGTGGGATGGTATAATTGTTGAGTGTGGGAAGGGATGGTTGGATACTTGACCTGTTTATCAAATAGTTTTCTTATATATTATATTTAACCGTGTTGTTATTCTATTTCTTTCTTGTATTTTTTTGTATAGATTTAATATACTCTTTTATTACAACAATTTATAAATAATTATGAATGCAATTTGAATGGAATTTGGAATGGAATACTTGTTCCATTTTTTTTTTTTTAATTTTCCTATATATTTCATTTACGTATTTTGTTTTAAATGTGTATTATACTATTTTATAATAATTATTTATAAATAATAATAATAAATGCATTAATGATTACTGATAGGGAATATATGTGTTTAACTATATAAAAATATTTCTATATTTGTTAAATAAAATAAATAATTAGGATTTAAATAACGGAGGTGTCAAATAAAATGATATAATTTTTATCTTCGTTTAAAAAAACAAAATCATCACACATGCGTGCGTAAAAATATTTTAAACGTGAAAGTTACGAAAACCAAATTTATATAGAAAAATTAAAGGAAATCTCATCGTTGTAATTTATCGAACTTTACGTTAATTTATTACTACTTTTCGTCGCGTACTCTCCTCTCTTTTTTTTTTCTTTTATTTTTGTTTTGATAGATCTCCTTTTTTTCTCTCTTTCTCTCTCTTTCTTCTCGGCTTTCTCGGATTACGTAAACATCTCCCGTCGTTTTCGCGCCTCGTAAAAAGTCCTGCTAATTATAGCTCGCGCTGTTAATGCTTCGCGTGTTATGGTATGCATACCGGACAAAAGGGCGTTTCGAAATTTATTGAACTTTCTCTCCTTTTATCCGAATAAATTTATTCCGTTGTGTGTGTGTGTGTCTCTATGTGTGTCTTTCTGTCTGTGTGTGTGAGAACTTAAATGTGCATAAAACGTTCGTTCATTTCTTCCTGCCGTGTAAGTATCACTCGAATAACCGAGAATTGGCTAATTAAGCCTGAAAATATTATCAACCGTGCATATATCAACGTTAAACTGTATAATTCAGTTCTAATCGTAGTAACCCTAGGTTTTATTCGAAATAATTAAGCATTTTTGGGTAAAAAAAAAAAAAACAACATATAACAAGAATTTTATTATACGCTAAAATTAATAGTTTCCAAACAAAAAAAAAGAACAAAAAACTAACGATGTTATACACGAATTCACGAGGGAGAAGTATTCAAAGTATAAGATTATAATTTGATTCCTCTTCAAAATCAACGAAAGATTTTTTTTTCTGCAAACATTTTGTTCGACATAAAAAACATGAACTTTACTACAGTATCAATTAACTGAAAATAAACGAAAAGTAGGGGCGTGTGATTGGCTAATTAAAAAGATAAAGAGAGAAACAAAATTAAATTCATTTGATTGGTCGAAAAGGAAATGTTTAAAAATTAACTTTAAACCTCGCGTTTCCCCCATGAAAAAGGAAGAAACGTAATCTCGTATAATCCGCAATTCCGATCGCATTATTTTCATCGTAAAAACAACATCCCTATTCTACCCACGTATTCTATTCGATTTGCTAAAGGGAATTCTTTTAATACGAGTCTCGATCGTGTATCCAAGACCATCGACATTCTTTATCCGATTATATTACATTTTCCGTAGTACGCCATTGTTTAAAACTCGCGTATCGTATTTTCTTTATTATTGCATCGCCATGCTGGCAAATAATGTTCTTCGTCGTTCGAAGTGAAAAAAAAAAAAAACAAGACAAAAAAAGAAACAGAAAAAGAATATGAGGAGGAGGAAGAAGAGAAAAAGAAAGTCGTCGAAAAAAAATGAAAAAAGTTATGGGGATGAGAATGAGGTCTGAGAGGGTGGGGATGATGGTTTGGGGTAAGTTGGTGGAAGAAAGAACGATTTCGAATGAAATATCGCACTGAACGGATCCAATAGGTCGGTCTAATAGGAATAAACAATGTTATGAATTTAAACGACCCAGCTTGGCGCCACCATAACCTTATATTATCAAATTACGGGGGCTTATATTCGAGGTCTACGGGTCCTAGGTGCACGCCTCACTTGTCCACGAAGCGTCGTAAAATCGGATTTTAACGGTAGGAACCCACGTTTTGTCTTCTCTCTTTCTTTCTCTCTCTCTTTCTCTCCATCACACTCTTCCTCTCTTTTTATCTATCACTCTCTTTCTCTCTCTGTTTAAAAACCTATTCGCGAGACTCCACAGGGGGTTGCTTGGCTTTCAGTTGGAGATACAATAAAGACCTAAGAAATAAGCTTTTTCGGAAACACATGGTGAACATTCGACGACGCGAATTTCAACAGAATTATTATTCTATTTAAAAATTCGTGATATTTCATTTAATTGTTATCAAATAACATTGTTTTACCAACGTAGCGCAAATATATTACAGATTTATTATAGTTAATTTAAATTAATATATTTATGAAATATTAATCGTTCACACATAATTTTTATATATAAAAATGCTTACATATATAATACTTACCATATAATAATAACTTTTCAAAGAAATATCAGAGATTGCAATGTTATAAATTGTACAACTTTGCTATTTCTTTGAAAAGTTTTGGTAAATATTTTTTATACTAAAAGTAAATATATTTTAATAAAACTTATATTAAATTAAAGTACACTCTTTTGGCTACACGCAGAATACAATATCGAGTTATAAATTTAGCATGCAAAGTTCAGAAAATGTCAGAGAATGCAATGTTGTAAATTGTGCATCTTTGCAATTTCTTTGAAAAGTTCAGGTAAATATTTTTATATTTATAATAAGCGGATTTTTATGATTTTTATATTAAATTAAAGTACACTCTTTTGTCTACGCGTAGAATACCATATCGAGTTATAAATTAAGCATGTAAAGTTCAAAAAATGTCAAAGAATGCAACGCTGTAAAGTGTGCATCTTTGCAATTTCTTTGAAAAGTTTTGGCAAATATTTTGTATACTTTAAGCAAATGGATTTTAATGATTTTTATATTAAATTAAAGTACATTCTTTTGTCTACACGTAACATATCTTTTTGAGATATAAATCGATTTGCAAAGGTTCATAAAATGTCAAAGAATGAGATGCTGCAAATTTTTCCAACTTTGCCATTTCTTTCAAAAGTTTCGGCAAATATTTTTTATACTTAGAGTGAATAGATTTTAATGATTTTTATATTAAATTAAAGTACATTCTTTTGTCTACACGTAACATATCTTTTTGAGATATAAATCGATTTGCAAAGGTTC